>NC_057804.1:22577843-22836837 GCF_018294505.1 Triticum aestivum | reverse complement strand
AATGTGTAGTATCCTAAAATACCAGCAAACGAAAAAGAATTAAAATGGAAACACAAAATTAAATGAAAAGAAATCATAAAACTAAAAACCCGCCAAACCTTATAGTACAGGTTGGTCTTACCAACCGGTACTAAAGGGCTCCAGGCCCCCGGAGCTGGCTCGTGCCACGTGGTTGCCCTTTAGCACCGGTTCGTGCTGAACCGGTACTAAAGGGGGGAGGGCTGAGGGAGTCCTGGACTAGGGGGTGTCCGGACAGCCGGACTATCATCGTCCGCCGGACTCCAACACTACGAAGATACAAGATTGAAGACTCCGTCCCGTGTACGGATGGGACTTTCCTTCGCATGGAAGGCAAGCTTGGCGATACGGATATGTAGATCTCCTACCATTGTAACCGACTCTATGTAACCCTAGCCTTCTCCGGTGTCTATATAAACCGGAGGGTTTTAGTCCGTAGGACACAACATACATTACAACAATCATACCATAGGCTAGCTTTAGGGTTTAGCCTCCTTGATCTCGAGGTAGATCAACTCTTGTACTACCCATATCATCAATATTAATCAAGCAGGACGTAGGGTTTTACCTCCATCGAGAGGGCCCGAACCTGGGTAAAACATCGTGTCCCTTGTCTCCTGTTACCATCCGCCTAGACGCACAGTTCGGGACCCCCTACCCGAGATCTGCCGGTTTTGACACCGACATTGCTGCTTTCATTGAGAGTTCCTCTGTGTTGTCACCGATAGGCTCGATGGCATCTTCAATCAACAACGCTGTCCAGGGTGAGACTTTTCTCCCCGGACAGATCTTCATATTCGGCGGCTTCGCACTGCGAGCTAATTCACTTAGCCATCTGGAGCAGATCGGAAGCTACGCCCCTGGCCATCAGGTCAAATTCGGAAGCCTAAACTTCACAGCCGACATCCGCGGGGACTTGATCTTCGACGGGCTCGAGCCACAGCCAAGCGCGCCGCACTGTTGCAATGGGCATGATCTAGCTCTGCCGCCGAACAGTGCCTTGGTGGCCGCACACGGATCCGCTTCGGCCTTAGTCCGGAGCCGATCGCCCAGATCGAGGACCGGTGGTTGGACGCCGCCTCGGGGGTTCCAACTCCCACGGCGATAGAGTCGAACACTACCCTTGTCCCTTGCGAAGCTCGTGACTCCGAGGTGCCGGACTCCTTGCCGGACTCCGGACCTCCCCCGCCCCTGCCAATCGAATCCGATTGGGCGCCGGTTATGGAATTCACCGCCATGGACATCTTCCAATACTCGCCCTTTGGCGATATCCTAAATTCACTAAAGTATCTCTCTCTATCCGGAGAGCCCTGGCCGGATTATGGCCAGGATGGTTGGGATACGGACGACGAAGAAATTCAGAGCCCACCCACCACCCACTTTGTAGCCACTGTCGACGATCTAACCGACATGCTAAACTATGACTCCGAAGACATCGACGGTATGGACGATGATGTCGGAGATGAATAGGAAACAGCGCCTCCAAGGCAAGGGAAGACCACCTCGTCATATGACGTATACATGGTGGACACCCCAAAAGGAAGCAATAGCGAGGACCAACGGGGAGCGGCAGAAGATAATCCCACCGACAAACAACCAAAACGGCGACGCAAACGCCGCACTAAGTCCTACTCGACAGCAACAGCACTCCTAACGACCCAGCAATACAGCAGGGCAAACCAGCGGACGACGAACACACAGACAAGCAACCGTCCGAACAAGACGAGTCAGACAATCAGTCCGGGCCCAGCAGAAAAAATAGTCCGGACGATCTCACGCCGGACACACCGCCGGAGAATAAAAACCTTCGGAAAAGACTCGTCAACACCGCAAGAAGCTTGAAGAAGGAAAAATGGAAGCTCAAAACAGCGGAAGATACACTCAGAATAAGGTGGAGCAAAGTGCTCAAAACCGCGGATAATTACGGCAATGGCCACCAATCAAAGAGCTACCCGAAGCGCAAGCTGCTGCCAGAATTTGACGAGGAGGCCATAGAGCCCCCACAGACAAAAAACAAAGAGGCTGCCTGGTTGGATAGACGGCCAGATGATAGGCCAAAATCTGAAAGCGGCGCCGCACATAAACCGACTAATGACCCTGGAAAGACAGATGGCCCGGCCAGGTCCATTTACGGGCCAAAGAAGAAGGCCCCAGGAAGCAATGCAATACGTCAAGTGTCCGAAGATAGTGGCACACCCAAATACAGGGGCGCCGCACACCCACTATGTTTCACCAATGAGGTGCTGGACCATGAATTCCCAGCACGATTTAAACCCATAAACATAGAGGCCTACGACGAAACAATAGACCCTGGAGTCTGGATAGAAGATTATATACTACACATACACATGGCTAGAGGAGACGATCTCCATGCCATAAAATACCTACCCCTCAAGCTCAAAGGGCCAGCTCGTCATTGGCTCAAAAGCCTTCCAGAAAACACTGTTGGAAGTTGGGAAGAGCTCGAGGACGCGTTTAGAGCAAATTTTCAAGGGACTTATGTCCGCCCTCCGGATGCAGATGATCTAAGTCTTATAACCCAACAGCCCGGAGAGTCAGCGCGCAAATTCTGGAACAAGTTCCTCACCAAAAAGAACCAAATAGTCGACTGTCCGGACGCCGAAGCCTTAGCAGCTTTTAAACACAATGTCCGAGACGAATGGCTCGCCAGACACCTCGGCCAAGGGAAGCCGAGGACAATGTCCGTGCTAACAAGCCTCATGACCCGCTTCTGTGCGGGAGAGGATAGCTAGCTAGCAAGATGCAGCACCAGCGACCCAAGTACATCCGAGATCAGAGATGGAAACGGAAAATCACGGCGCAGAAAAGAGCAGCGCCGGAATAAAGAGAAAGGCCCAAATAGCACGGCAGTCAACGCCGGATTCAAAAGCTCGCGGCCAAACAACAAAACACCGCCTCTTAAGGATGACAGCGATGAGCTATCCAACTTAAACAAAATTTTGGGTCGGATATGTCAAATCCACAGTACCCCCGGAAGGCCTGCAAACCACACCCATCGAGATTGTTGGGTTTTCAAACAGTCCGGCTGATTAAACGCCAAACACAAGGGGCTCGACGCGTCAAGCGAAGATGACAAACCCCACCAGCAGAGCACCGGAAAACAAAAGAATTTCCCACAAGAGGTCAAAACAGTAAATTAACTTCATGTGATAATACGGAAAAACAGTGCGGCTCCCGTTAAAATGGGACCCGCACGGTCCAACCCAGCAGAACATAGAGATTGGACATCAAAACCAATCACTTTCGACCACCTGGATTATTCTAGAAGCGTTCGAAATGCAGGATGGACTGCCCTGATATTGGATCCCATAATCGACGGACTATAATTTAAACAAGTCCTGATGGACGGAGGCAGCGACTTAAACCTGCTGTATTCAAACACAATCCGCAAGTTGGGGATAGACCTTACTAAAATTCGACACAGCCGCACTTCCTTTAAAGGAGTGACGCCAGGTCCTCACGCCAAATGCACAGGCTCCCTATTACTAGAAGTTGTGTTCGGATTACCGAACAACTTTCGACGCGAAAAACTAATCTTTCATATCGTCCCATTTAAAAGTGGCTATCAGGCACTCTTGGGACGAGAAGCTTTCGTCCACTTCAACGCCATACCACATTACGCGTCTCTTACACTTAAGATGCCCGGTCCACATGGCATCATCTCAGTGCGAGGGTCATTTAAAGACCCCGGACACGGTTAGACGAGTCCGGCATAAGTAAGCTAGGGGCTCCCTAGCCGCACACCCCTTCACAAGGGGCTGCGCGCACAAGCAACAGCGGGTTCATACAGACTCCGCTCCACTTATTTATATTTCTTCTTCCACATATACCTTTTTCGCACGAGTTCTTTTCAAACTAAGTTCCTCTCTTTTTACAGATGAACAACGTGCACACCCGTCCAGGATAACGGCGCAACGGAGACACAGGCGCAGACGTGCAGTAGGGACCCGTCGCAAGGATTCTTTTTAGATTAAGACCCTGCGTAAACCTTTTTTACTATCTCTTGTTGTTATTCTCCCTTGGTTTCTTCTTATAACCAAAGCGGAGCCTGACGTTTTGGCATCGGCCGCGTCAGAAGACCATGCCCGTACCTGGACACTAGGGGCTTAGGGCATTGTTCTGCCCATTATTATAAAGACCGAACACCTTAGGGAGTGTTCGGCGTCTCGAGTTAGGCATTGTATGCATCAGCTCCGAATCATGTCTTTGGTCAAATGTTGGGTTTGCCCGGCTCCTGTGTTTTGCTACCTTACGTTCCGTATCATCGGCTAACGCGGCACCAGGAGAACTACTGCGATTGTGCCCCAGTTCGGCTGGGCGAGCACCTTAGTAGAGAAAGCCGAAAACTGACTGTCATGCTACAGCGGGAGACTGGTCAACCACTCGATCGACTACCGGAATGTTTAGAATTCCCCGCTTTGACGAAGGACCGTTTCCCGGTCAGGCACACACGCACCCCGAATTCGGAAAAGCGCGGTGCCCCAAGGGGCTATATCGTAGCCCCACCCTCGAACTCCACTGGCTAAGTGAAAGTGATAAAGCATCATAGTCCGGATTGCCTCGTTTGCTACGCTACCACCTCCTTAACAGGATCGAGACGTCGGATTAAGTGTGAAAACGCGCTATTTTTGCGAACACCCCTGCACCTTGTGCGTGGGGGCTGAAGCCGAAGACTGCAATCTTTCAGGTTATACAAATGTATACATAAACAGCCGCATAGGAGATATTTTAATACTTGGGACACACAAGTATAAAAAGTGGTTACATTATAATCATTGTCTTACAAGATAAAAATGTTCATTTGAACGTAACATTTTTTGAGCACTGCGACTCTATTACACGAGCGCCACGCATAACTTCCCCAAAATAGTGCTCGGCGGGCAACCGGCTTTCGTCCGAACCCTGGGCGGCAATAGCAGTGGCATCCATCTCTGTCCAATGTGTCTTCACACGGGCAAGGGCCATCCGTGCGCCTTCTATGCAGGCCGACCGCTTCATCTCCTTGATATGCGGCACCGCTCCAAGAAATTGCTGCAATAAGCCAAAACCGGCGGATCTCGGGTAGGGGGTCCCGAACTGTGCGTCTAGGCGGATGGTAACAGGAGACGAGGGACACGATGTTTTACCCAGGTTCAGGCCCTCTTGATGGAGGTAAAACCCTACGTCCTGCTTGATTAATATTGATGATATGGGTAGTACAAGAGTGGATCTACCACGAGATCAAGGAGGCTAAACCCTAGAAGCTAGCCTATGGTATGATTGTTGTAATGTATGTTATGTCCTACGGACTAAAGCCCCCCGATTTATATAGACACCGGAGAGGGCTAGGGTTACACAGAGTCGGTTACAATGGTAGGAGATCTACATATCTGTATTGCCAAGCTTGCCTTCCATGCCAAGGAAAGTCCCATCCGGACACGGGACGGAGTCTTCAATCTTGTATCTTCGTAGTCTTGGAGTCTGGCGGACGATGATAGTCCGGCTGTCCGGACAACCCCTAGTCCAGGACTCCCTCAGTAGCCCCTGAACCTGGCTTCAATGACGATGAGTCCGGCGCGCATAATGTTCGGCATTGCAAGGCGGGTTCCTCCTCCGAATAATCCATAGAAGATTGTGAACACCAGGATAGTGTCCGGCTCTGCAAAATAAATTCCACATTCCACCGTAGAGAGAATAATATGTACACAAGTTCAATCTGCTGACGTATTTTGCGGCATGACGTCACACCACTACCAAGCCTTTACTTGAATCGTTTTTTATTATACCACCTCAGCACGTTTAGCGAAGCGGTTTCCTTGGCACGTCTTGTCGAAGCAGAGATCGTGTTCCCCTTATTCCGGGATTCTCATCAATACGGACGTGGGTAACCCAACCGCGCCCGTCGCCACGCATCCTCTATCGAAGGCGAGTCCTGAACGGTCACGGAGACGGCTCTTGGTATTCTCCCTCTTTATAATAGGACCAAGGCTCGTTTCTTCTCTTCAATCTTCCATCGAATCCTCTCCTTGCTCCAAGTTCTAACACCCAGAGCCCCAGATTCGAGCGCTTCGGACCTTCTACAATGTCCGGCTCCGACCTTTAGGGCCGGTGGATGCCCTCCTCCGTCACGGAGGAGGACGTGCTAAAGCTGCGAGAGGCCAAGTACCTGTCCTACGAGATTTTGCACAGGTTGCCTGCCGAAGGGCAGGCCATCCCCACCCCCGAGCCCGGCGAGTATGTCGTCTTTGTATCCCACCTCCGTCGGGGTTTAGGCTTCCTGACGGATCCTTTTGTGAGAGGGCTCATGTTCTACTATGGGTTGGAATTCCACGACTTGGCTCCGGAGTCCATCCTCCATATTTCCGCATTTATTATCATTTGCGAAGCCTTCCTCCATGTCACCCCTCACTTTGGCATGTGGCTGAAGACCTTCAATGTGGATCCGAAGATAATCAGGGGGCGTCAAGTAGAGTGCGGCGGGGCGGTCCTAAGCAGGAGGGCCGATGCCCCGTGGCCCGAGGGCTCCTTCCAAGAGGAGCTCGGCTTTTGGCAGCAGGAGTGGTTCTATATCACCGCTCCGAAGGGCAGCAGGCAGAAGCCGCCGCCTTCATTCCACTCGGGACCTCCACGACGATTGATGTCGTGGGTCAACCAAGGGCTCAATTGGGGGCCGTCAAAAGACGTGCCCCTATTGCAGGGCCGGATTCGAGACCTCCAAATGAGGGAGATCGATCTGGTCGTGGTGATGCAGGTTATGCTAATCAGGCGTCTCTTGCCCTGCAAACGCCGTCCTCTCCGGCTATGGGAGTTCAATCCGGAGGGACCACGGATTCTCCAACACTTCATGGGTACGACACCCGTGGAGATGTACAAGTTGTTCTTCGGATCACAGGCGGCGTGTCCGGAATTGACCGAGGATACCGGCCTAAGCTGCAATCGCCCGGATACTCAAGTAAGTAGCTCAGTGTTCGAACGTACCGTTTGTTTGCCTTTCTACAATTCGCCTTTTAACAGGAGTGGATAGCGCAAGCAAAGCTGATACGGTGTCTGGCCCCCCTCCCAGAGACCGCGCCGGAGCCCGTGCTGGTCAGAATGTTGGAGGTTGCGCCTTCAGAAGAAGGCGAAGGGGAAAATAGAGGAGCTACCACGTCGCCCAAGGGGGCGCTTGAAGAAGGGGGGATCGAGAATCCCTCCCTCCAGGGGGAGAAGAGGACCGCCTCCAAAGACCCGGAGGCCAAAGCCCCTAAGCGGGGGAAGAAATCTTCACCAGAGGGTCCTGCGTCCGGGGAGGTCAGGCCGCACAATCTTCTCTAAAGAATCAGCCCTCCAGCGAGCCGTGAGTAGAAAAGGGGGAGTTCATTAATAAGAAACATCCCTATTTGTGCTTCTGAGGATAACCGAAATTTTTACCTTGTAGTTCGGATCTGCGACCTTCTCAGATGAGCTCGTCTTCGGGGGATCTTCGTCCGGAGATGATGGAGAGCGAGACGCCTCCGTCTGTTGCGCCGTCGGATAGGGCGGACGAGCCTAAAGTGTCGTCACGGAGGGTGTCCCCGAGCCCGGCAGAGCCGAAGAGTTCGGCGCCGACTAGTGTTCGGCCGGGGGAGCTGAAGGATCTGCTTGAGAGGGCGTCCATCTCAGAAGATCACCGTGCATTGATGAGCATGGTGATTGGAAGGATTTCGTCCGCCGAAAGCGGACTGCATAATGCCGTCAGGAGTTTACTGGCGGGGTTTGAGGTACGTAAAAATGACGCACCTTTTTGACAGTTTTGCACATGAAAGTGCGCCCTGTATAGATAGTAGCCCCTAAGACTCGGTATGTTGTCGGAAACGACAGCGTGCCGAGGATCAAAATCGCAGGTATTGAGTGTCGCCTTTCCTATGCAGGTGGCGGATGGTCCGGGGGCTAGCCGGACTGATGGAGTTGCTGAATTAATGCGGCAACTCGATGTTGCGGATGCAGACATCGCGCTAGTCAACAAGCGACTTGACAAGTCGCAAGGTAAGTTGTCTCTCCGCAGTCACCTATTAAGGGAGCCAAAACCCACCTCTTACAAGATTTATGCTTGACGCAGATGGTGCTGCTGATGTGGAGAGCCTTCGGGCAGAACTTGCTCAAGCCAAGGAGCAAGCCAGAAGAAGTAATGCGGCTGCCTCGAGGGCGGCCGAGGAGTTAGAAGCCGAAAGGGCTGCACACTGCCGAAGCAGGGAAGAGATGGCCGAACTGGCCGTTAAATTGAAGAATGCTACCGACCGCAATGAGGCTCTTGAAAAGGAGCGCCTATCGGAGCGAGAATACCTGGGGAAGGCCACCGCCGAAGCCAAGGATGCCCGTTCTGCAATGCGGGCTATAAAGGAGGAGTTGCGTCAGGCCGGAGACATTGTGGCTGGCAAGCCTTTTCTGCTGCGCCGCAGGTTTACGGATCCAAAGTATACTCAGCTTGGCCAGCTATGGGGCCCGGAGGATCCATATATGGATTTAGCGGCGAGTGCGGCGGATGCCGTTGCGCACTTTCGGAGTCAGAAGGATCACAAGATGGAAGAGATGTTTTGGTCTCAATTCCATAGTCCGGATCGTTCACTTCCGCTGACCAGTCGTTTGGCTGAATGGGCTGAGCTGAATAGGTTGTTCGGACTTGCCATGACGGATATCATGACTCATGTCTGGCCGGAGAGGCCCGAGCCGAAGAGCTATTTTGGCTTATTGCAGCAGTTTCTTGGGGCGGTGCCGCATATCGAGGCGATGAAGCAGTCGGCCTGCATAGAGGGTGCACGGATTGCCCTTGCACGTGTGAAGACACATTGGACAGAGATGGATGCCACCGCTGTTGCAACCCCGGGTTCGGACGAAAGCCGGTTACCCGCCGAGCACTATTTTGGGGAAGTTATGCGTGGTGCTCGTGTAATAGAGTCACAGTGCTCGAAAAATGTCACGTTCAAATGAACGTTTTATTTTGTAAAACAATGGTTATGATGTAATCGCTTTTTATACTTGTGCACTCAAGTATTGAAATATCTCCTATGCGGCCGTTTATGTATACATATGTATAACCTGAAAGATGGCAGTCGTCGGCTTCAGCCCCCACGCACAAGGTGCGGGGGTGTTCGCAAAAAATAGCGCATTTTCACACTTAATCCGACGTCTCGGTCCTGTTGAGGAGGTGGTAGCGTAGCAAACGAGGCAACCGGACTATGATGCTTTATCACTTTCACTTAGCCATTGGAGCTCGAGGGTGGGACTACGATATAGCCCCTGGGGGGCACCGCGCTCTCTGATTTCGGGGCGCATGTGTGCCTGACCGGGAAACGGTCCTTCGTCCAAGCGGAGGAATTCTAAACATTCCGGTGGTCGATCGAGTGGTTGACCAGTCTCGCGCTGTATCATGACAGTCAGTTTTCGGCTTTCTCTACTAAGGTGCTCGCCCAGCCGAACTGGGGCACAATCGCAGTAGTTCTCCTGTTGCCGTGTTAGCCGATGATATGGAACGTAAGGCAGCAAAACACAGGAGCCGGGCAAACCCAACATTTGACCAAAGACATGATTCGGAGCTGATGCATATAATGCCTAACTCGAGACGCTGAACACTCCCTAAGGTGTTCGGTCTTTATAATAATGGGCGAAACAATGCCCTAAGCCCCTTGTGTCTAGGTACGGGCGAGGTACTCTGACACGGCCGATGCCAAAACATCAGTCTCCTCTCTGGTTATCATGAAAAACCAGGGGATTATAGCAACAAGAGACAGTAAAAAAGGTTTACGCAGGGTCTTAATCTGAAAAGAATCCTAGCACCGGGTCCCTACTGCACGTCTGCGCCTGTGTCTCCGTTGTGCCGTTATCCTGGACGGGTGTGCACGGTGTTCATCTGTAAAAAGAGACGAACTTAGTTTGAAAGAAATCGTGCGAAAAGTGCATAAAAATTAAAATATTGAGAAATTAATAAAGCTGAGCCTATATTAGCTCATTGTTGCTTATATGCCCAGCCCCTTGTGAAGGGGTGTGCGGCTGGGGAGCCCCTAGCTTATTTATGCCGGACTCGTCTAGCCGTGTCCGGGGTCTTTAAATGACCCTCTTAATGAAATTATGCCTCGTGGACCGGACATTTTGAGTGTAAGAGACGCGTCATGCGATATTGCGTTAAAGCGGACGAAAGCTTCACGTCCCAATAGTGCTTGATAGCTACTTTTGAATGGGGCGACATGAAAGATTAGCTTTTCGCGTCGGAAGTTGTTTGGTGACCCGAACACAACTTCTAGTAGTAAGGAGCCTGTGCACTTGGCGTAAGGGCCTGGCGTCACTCCTTTAAAGGAAGTGCGGCTAAGTCGAATTTTAGTAAGGTCTATCCCCAACTTGCGGATTGTGTTCGGATATAGCAGGTTTAAATCGCTGCCGCCGTCCATCAGGACTTGTGTAAATTGTAGTCCGCCGATTATAGGATCCAAGATCAGGGCAGTCCATCCTGCATTTCGAACACTTCTGGAATAATCCAGGTGATCGAAGGTGATTGGTTTTGACATCCAATCTCGAGGTTCCGCTGGAGTGGACCGTGCGAGACCCATCTTAGCGGGTGCCGCATTATTTTTCCGTATTATCACATGAAGTGAGTTTACTGCTTTGACTTCTTGTGGGAAAGTCTTTTGTTTTCCGGTGCCCTGCTGGTGGGGTTTGTCGTCGTCCTCGCTTGGTGCGTCAAGCCCCTTGTGTTCGGTGTTGAGTCGGCCGGGCTGTTTGAAAACCCAACAATTTCGGTGGGTATGGTTTGCAGGCCTTCCGGAGGTACTGTGGATTTGACATATCCGATCCAAAATTTTGTTTAAGTTGGATAGCTCGTCACTGTTGTCCTTAAGAGGCAGTGTTTTGTTGTTTGGCCGCGAGCTTTTGAATCTGGCATTGATCGTCGTGCTCTTTGGGCTTTTCTCTTTATTTCGGCGCTGATCTTTTCTGCGCCGTGATTTTCCGTTTCCATATCTGATCTCGGATGTACTTGGGTCGCTGGTGCTACATCTTGCTAGCCAGCTGTCTTCCCCCGCGCAAAAGCGGGTCATGAGGCTTGTTAGCGCGGACATTGTCCTCGACTTCTCTTGGCCGAGGTGTCTGGCGAGCCATTCGTCTCGGACGTTGTGTTTAAAAGCTGCTAAGGCTTCAGCGTCCGGACAGTCGACTATTTGGTTCTTTTTAGTAAGGAACCTGTTCCAGAATTTGCGCACTGACTCTCCGGTCTGTTGAGTTATATGACTTAGATCATCTGCATCCGGAGGGCGGACATAAGTCCCTTGAAAATTTGCTCTAAACGTGTCCTCAAGCTCTTCCCAACTTCCAACAGTGTTTTCTGGGAGGCTTTTGAGCCAATGCCGAGCTGGCCCTTTGAGCTTGTGTCGGTGTACTAAAGTAGGGGTACCTTAGTACCCCGAACTTGTGCACGGGCAGTCGCAGCACCCCGCGGCAAGGCTTGCCGGACGCCCGCCAAGACCCTCCATCACAGCTACTACTACCATTCAAGAACAAAGTACTAACCAAGAAAACAAAGGCCCCGGCAAGAGGAGCTTGCCGGGAAGGCCAACCAAGGCATCACCAGAAGACTTGCCGCGGCGCCCCGCGCGTCCCGGCAAGGCCCGACGGCCGGCAAGCTTGCCGGCACAACAAGAGAAGGGCCGCGGCAAGGCACTTGCCGCGGCAAGGCTGCCACCAAAACTCCAGCGCAAACGGCGACGTGTCATCACAAGGCCATCCCAAGGGCACGTGGCGAGGCACTACGTAGCCATGCGGGGCGAGGTGGCAAACGGAGCTGACAGAGACGCCATCGTGGCACCGGTGGCTCACTTAACGGTCACTCCTCTGCACTGTTGGAGCGACCGGACGGGCATTAAATGCCCTTGTCCCCTGCCGTCAGAGTTAGGTAGGGGTCACTGTTGGTCACTGTTGTACCAACCTGCAATTTTACCTTTCTACCCCCTCTTCCTACGCTGCCACCTGTGGATGCCCCCTTCAGAGTATAAAAGGGAGGCCCATGCGCACGTAGAAGGGGTTCGGTCCATTCGACACCCACAACACCACCATACGCTCACATGCTCGAGCAAGATCAAATAACAAACACAAGGCAGCAGTAGGGGTTTTATCTCTCCGGAGAGCCCCGAAGCTGGGTAAAAATCGCCCGTCTCCCCCGCGCGCTCGACCTCGATCTGCTCTGCGCACGCCCTTCGCTCCTTTGCCGGACTAGAAGGGGCCCCCGTGCCCCATAGGTGCTCGAGGCCACAGAGAGACACGCCCCGACATCTTTGGCGCGCCAGGTAGGGGCTGCGTCGAGGTCGTGAGCATCTGATCCGGTCTCCACGCGCGCTACATCAACGTCATCGTCAACATGCCATCGAAGAAGAAGCCCTCGGAGGTGGCCGCTCCGTCTACATCGATTCTGCCACCACCGCCGGAGCAAGCGGGCGGTGGAGTCGACGCCGGCGAAGGAGCGGGCGCCGACGGTGGGACGCACGCCGTCACCAGATCCAAGAACAAGGCCCCGCAAGCGTCGGCGACGCTGCAGACGCCGCACCCTTCCCAGGAGGTGCAAGGTCAACAATGCCCCGGTGCTCCTAGAATCGTGCTTGCATTGGAGCAAGGCCAAGCTGGTGGGTCGCGGGACGTTCGAGGCCAGCATGCACGCCAGCATGCTGGCGCAAGTGAGGTACGGTCGCCCGGACGAGGTGTTGCTCCTCCCAATCCAGTTGGGAGTCCGAGAACATCCCGTTCCTCGCGCCGCTCGTCGCCACCGCCACCCAAGATAGCAGAGGAAGCGCTGGCCCGAGCCCAGCTGCTTCTAGATTACCCTCCGGCGCCGCACAAGATCGACGACTGGAGAATGACCATTTACAGCCTCATCGGCTTCGCCAACGGCGACAAGCCCCGGCGACCGAGCGCGTCGAAGCCCCGGCAAGATGCCCAGGCGCAGGCCGGCGCTGACAAGACCGCTGGGGGTGCCACCTCCGTGCACTCCCAGCCCCGAGGGCCAAGATCGCCAGCTCGCCGGGCCAACCCCGACGCCGACTCCACTGCGTCGTCGGACCCACGAACTCGCCGTGATCAGCGCCACGTTCTCCAAGAACGGCAACATGAAGACGCTCGCACCCGCATAGAGCGCAGAAGGGAAGCGTGACGTCAATCTAACCAGCGCGCTGGGCCCACTGTCGACATGCATGCGCCAGGGGAACCGGGCGACTTGCCGTACGCGGCAGGTTGCCCTGCGTTCACCCGTGAGCTGCGGCAAGTCCAGTGGCCCAAGACCAAGAACTTCAAGCCAGACGTGCCCGAGAAGTATGATGGCAGGATACATCCGTCGGAGTTCCTCAGCATCTACACCATCGCGGTGTAGGCTGCCGGAGGGCGCGACGAGAAGATCCTCGCCAACTAATTCCCGCTGGTACTCAAGCCCAACGTCAGATCTTGGCTCATGCACTTGCCGGACGGCTCCATCTCTTCATGGGCGGACCTATGCCACCAGTTTGTCGGCGCCTTTACGGGCGGCCACAAACCCCATGGCCAGGAGAGCGATCTGCATCTGCTCGTCCAGAAGAAGGGGGAGCCCCTGCGCAAGTACATACAGAGATTCAGTCAGGTGCAACGCAACATCCCAGACGTCCACCCTGCCGCGGTTATCAGTGCGTTCCACCAGAACGTGCGCAACCGCAGGATGAGGGAGGAGATGGCGATGTGCAAGATCAGAGATGTCAGCGAGCTCTATGCTCTGGCCGACAAGTGTGCACGGGCTGAGGAGGGGAGGAAGATCCCCGGAGAGATCACGGGAGCAGAAGGATCTGACAGTGAGGACGCCGCCCCGGCAAGGAAGAACCGGAGGCGGAACAATAGGAAGAGAAAAGCTAAGGATGTGCTAGCGGTTGAGCATTCCGGCAACGGAGGCAGCTCCGACAAGGCCAAAGCCGATGACTCTGGCGAGGCCGTGGTAGCCGCCGACAAGCAGGATGGCTCCGGCAAGCGGTATTGTAAGATCCACCGTACCAAGGGCCATGATCTCCAAACCTGCAAGAAAGTGGAGCAGATGGCGGAGCTACAGAAAGCTGAGTACGAGCGCTGCGACAAGGAGAGGGCCCAGGGAGGCGGCGGAGGGTCCGGCAAGAAACCTCCCGTCCGGGGAGGGCACCGCGGCAAGGCCAAGCCGCGGCAAGGAGACAGGCCTCCCCGGGGTCGCGACAAGGATGAGGATGAAGATGAGGAAGATGAAATGGAGGAAGATGAGACTGACGACCAAGAGTTTCAGAAGGCAACAGAGGTGCTGTGCATCAACGGCGGTGCCTCCTTGCACGCCTCGCACCGCCAACTCAAGTAGTGGGTGCGAGAAGTGAACGCGGCGGAGCCGTCCGTCGAGTCGCGCAAGCCCCTAAAGTGGTCCGGCACGCCCTTCGTCTTTGATGTTGAGGATCATCCCGATCGCGTCACCGCGGTCGGGTGCTTGCCGATGTTGGTCTCACCAACGATCCGCAACCTCAA
This sequence comes from Triticum aestivum, assembly GCF_018294505.1. NCBI lineage: Eukaryota > Viridiplantae > Streptophyta > Magnoliopsida > Poales > Poaceae > Triticum > Triticum aestivum. Next base: position 22,822,326 of record NC_057804.1, on the reverse strand, counting down.
GGTCACGAAGATGTTGGTTGACGGCGGGGCCGGCCTGAACCTGATTTCCTCCGGAGTGCTCAAGAAACTCCAAATCCCCGACAGCGAGCTCGAAGAAACCGGTACATTCCAAGGGATAAATCCGGGAAGGAGCAAGCCAAAGGGGAAGATCACACTGCCAGTGACGTTTGGCAGCGAGTTGAATTTCAGGACAGAGAAAGTCACATTTGACGTTGCCGATATCCCGTTGCCCTACAATGGGATACTAGGCCGTCCTGCGCTCGCCAAGTTCATGGCAGCCTCTCACTACGCCTACAACGTGCTTAAGATGCCTGGTCGGATAAGTGTCATTTCTGTCCAAGGTGACAAGAAGGATGCGCTTATCTGCACCGACAAGATCTACCGGGAAGCAGCAGCCGTGGCGGAGCGCAAGCCACTTGCCGCCGAAGCTCCCCGGGGGAAGAAGAAGGCCAAGTCCGGCAAGGATAGCTCTGGTGCCCACTCCGGCAAGCGCACCTCCCCGGAGCGCTGCGCTACCGTCAAGGACGCGCCATCGAGCTCCACCGGCAAGTGCAAGAAAGCAAAGGCAGGTCTACCAAAATCTAATCCCGGCAAGGACAGCTCTGGTGCCCACTCCGGCAAGCGCACCTCTCCGGAGTGCCGCGCTGCCGTCGAGGACGTGCCATCGAGCTCCGCCGGCCAGTAAGGCGAAGAAAGCAACCAGTTTCGAACTTTTGAGTTGCATTCCCTGAAAATCCGTACCTTGTATGAAGAACCTGTGCGCCGAGGGACCGAATCGTGGCTAAGTTGCGCCCTTGATCTGTTTCGAGTCCGCTCAACAATAAAAGCGCGCTGCAACTAGCCCGACGAGTTCTTCCTGCCGGGGGCAGCACCGCCAGCGGGCTGCTGACGTCCCGCACCCGGCGAATGTGTTCGCACCGGCGGGTTCCCTGAAGGCGCGAGGGTGAAAACATACAAGGGAGGAAGACAAGGGAGAAGTACGGCCTCGCCGGATCGCAGAAGACGGAAAAAGCTAAGTCGCTCGAACTTGAGTACAGAGCCTTTTTAGTTCTAAACTTTTATGTTATATTCCTCGAACATTCGTGCCCTGTACGTTAAACCTGTTCGCAGAGGAACCAACTCGTGGTTAAGTTGCGTCCTTGCTTTGTTTCCGAGTCCGCTCAACAATACAAGTGCGCTGCAACTGGCCCGAGAAGGTTTCTTGCCGGAAACAACACCCCCAGCGGGCAGCTGATGTTCCGCACTCAGCCAGTGTGTTAGCGCCGGCAAGTTCCCTAGAAGCGTAGGGTAGAAACGTACAAGGGACGCAATGGAATAGAGGAAGTAACGTGGAAAGCCTTGCCGTGGGACGTCCTTTGTATGAGAAACTTGTGCGCGGAGGAGCCGAATCGTGGCTAAGTTGCGCCCTTGATTTGTTTTCGAGTCCGCTCAAACAATGAAAGTGCGCTGCAGCTAAGCCCGATGAGGTTTCTTGCCGGAGGCTACACCGCCAGCAGGCTGCTGATGTTCCGCACTCAGCAAGCGTGTATGCCCCGGCAAGTTCCCTAAAAAGCGTAGAGTATGAACATACCAAGGACGAAACATAGCATTGCGTTGCCCAACACGAAGTTACGTTACGAAAAGTAACTTATTACAGCGCTGTCTAAGTTGTTCTCATGACTGGAATAACAGCGGCAAGGAAAGAGCAGAAGGACGCACCGGCGCCTGGGCCCCGGCAAACCGACGCTGCTGGGGGCTGCAAGTACCAAGGCTCCCTCGCAGCTAGCCAGGATCGCCGGGAGCTGCAATACCAGCGGCAAGAGCAAAGGAAAAAGGGCGCAGGCTCCGGTGTCCCGACAAGCCAGAGTCGCCGGGGGCTGTGATATCAGATAAGCTTTCCATCCCTATTCATGCATCCTTCTATGGACCAGGGGATGCGAGGCCGTGTCCTTGGACGAACCCGCCTTGTATGGAAAAACCCGTGCGCGGAGGAGCCGAATCGTGGCTAAGTTGCGCCCTTGATTTGTTTTCGAGTCCGCTCAACAAAACAAGTGCGCTGCAACTAGCCCGGCAAGGTTTCTTGCCGGAAACAGCACCGCCAGCGGGCTGCTGATGTTCCGCACTCAGCAAGTGTGTTTGTGCCGGCAAGGTCCCTCGAAGCATAGGGTGGAAACATACAAGGCACAGGATCAAGTAAAGGGCGTAACCCGGCAAGCATTCCCCTCTTTTCACTAAAAAACATCCTAGTTTAATACAAGTCCATAGAGAATGAAAAACATGATAGAGAGGATTACAGATTTTAAATACAGCTAAGGCCCGAAGGCTTACAAATTAAAAGATAAGATGCCCGTAATCCCTCTCCTGTTTCTCTCTCCAGGAGGTAGGTCAAGGAGGCCCCGGCAAGAGAAGCTTGCCGGGGAGGGCAAAAGGGGCGCCTAGGTGAGCTACGGGTGCCAGAAGACACCAAGAGAACATCCCGGGGGCCGGCCAGGAGCTTGGCGGAGACGGAGGCGCCGGAGGCAGAGCTTGAAGACGGGGCGGCGGGACGTCAGCATGCTGTCGAGGGCACCTCGCCCTCGTGCTCCGACTTGACGGCCTTGCCGCCACCCCTCTTCCTCTTCCGCAGCCTCCCTACACCAGCCGCCCAAGGAGACGGCCCCGGGGAGTTCGGAAGGCCGGCGACCCGGATGATGGGGTCGCCGGTGGCGCGCGAGGCAGCGTCCGACGCCTAGTCGGACCCGCCGTCCTCGTCGTCGCTGTCGCTCCCCTCCTCATCACTCTCGCTCGAGGAGGGGCCTTCGCTATCGGAGGAGCTGTCCACACAGCATCTCGCCCGGGTGCCGGAGTCCCCGAAGACCTTGACGGCGAGAAGGTCGCCCTCCATTAACTTAAAATGGAGGGTAAACCCCGCCGTCAAGCTGTGGATGCGGGCGAACGTCTTCCACCCTCGATCGAAGTACATCACGCCGGGGGCTGGGGATACGACACTAACTCGAGTGCCGCTGATCCCGCAGCCCCTCATGCGCAATTCCAACATCTCGGGCGGATCCGGTTCCATCGCGCTCGCAAACGGGGCCGGTAGCCGGAGGCGGCGACGAGGTGCTCGGCGCAGCTTGACGAAGAACTCCCAGGGGTCGTCCCCAGTGTGGACCGCCTCAAGGAGAGGAGCTGCCGGCGGAGATGGGGGTGGCGCGCCACCCCGGCTGCCTCTCCCCCGAGCGCTCCGACCACGTCCACGACCCCGTCCGCGGCCTCGCCCCCTTCCTCCTCCCCTCGTGGCTGGCTCTGCCGCCACAGGCGCAGGATAGGGAGAGGTGCGCTGCCTGGTGGCGACCCTCGCCGCCACAGATGAAGGACCGGGGTTCCCTCCCTCCATGGCAGATGGGAGGAAGAGTAATGGAAGTTGAAGACGGAGGAAGAAGAGGAAGTGCGGGATTATTGGGCTCCCCGTCCGCCCTTTTTAAAGGGCGAGGTGGGGGCTCGGCCGCCCCGCTCAGCCAATCAGGGCACGAGGAGAGCAGAGGAGCGGGGCCGACTCGCCATCTCCGCCCGTGACGGCCCGGTATCCCACCTTCGCCGCCTACGACCCCCCACGCATGGGAGCCGCGTGGCGAAAAAGCGGAGTCGGGGCGACGGATGAAATGACCTCGCCCTGCCCCGTGATCACGGGGGTGGACGCCTTAAAGATCGCACGCTCCACCCATGTCTCCCACGACGCCGCAATCGACGCGTGCCGTTGCGGGAGAGCGCGGTGGGCACGGAGCCCGATTCTGTGTGGACCCAGGCCACGCGTGCCCGTGCACTGTTTTGGGCCTGGCCCAACAACGCTCGGCACCGTGTATGACCCAGGCCCGGGGGCTCCTGTCGGTGTACTAAAGTAGGGGTACCTTAGTACCCCAAACTTGTGCACGGGCAATCGCAGCACCCCGCGGCAAGGCTTGCTGGACGCCCGCCAAGACCCTCCATCACAGCTACTACTGCCATTCAAGAACAAAGTACTAACCAAGAAAACAAAGGCCCCGGCAAGAGGAGCTTGCCGGGAAGGCCAACCAAGGCATCACCAGAAGACTTGCCGCGGCGCCCCGCGCGTCCCGGCAAGGCCCGACGGCCGGCAAGCTTGCCGGCACAACAAGAGAAGGGCCGCGGCAAGGCACTTGCCGCGGCAAGGCTGCCACCCAAACTCCAGCGCATCCGGCGACGTGTCATCACAAGGCCATCCCAAGGGCACGTGGCGAGGCACTACGCAGCCATGCGGGGCGAGGTGGCAAACGGAGCTGACAGAGACACCATCGTGGCAACCGGTGGCTCACTTAACGGTCACTCCTCTGCAATGTTGGAGCGACCGGACGGGCATTAAATGCCCTTGTCCCCTGCCGTCAGAGTTAGGTAGGGGTCACTGTTGGTCACTGTTGTACCAACTTGCGATTTTACCTTTCTACCCCCTCTTCCTACGCTGCCACCTGTGGATGCCCCCTTCAGAGTATAAAAGGGAGGCCCATGCGCACGTAGAAGGGGTTCGGTCCATTCGACACCCACAACACCACCATACGCTCACATGCTCGAGCAAGATCAAATAACAAACACAAGGCAGCAGTAGGGGTTTTATCTCTCCGGAGAGCCCCGAAGCTGGGTAAAAATCGCCCGTCTCCCCCGCGCGCTCGACCTCGATCTGCTCTGCGCACGCCCTCCGCTCCCTTGCCGGACTAGAAGGGGCCCCCGTGCCCCATAGGTGCTCGAGGCCACAGAGAGACACGCCCCGACAGCTTGAGGGGTAGATATTTTATGGCGTGGAGGTCATCTCCTCTAGCCATGTGTATGTGTAGTATATAATCCTCTATCCAGACTCCAGGGTCTGTTGTTCCGTCGTAGGCCTCTATGTTTATGGGTTTAAACCCTGCTGGGAATTCATGATCCAGCACCTCGTTGGTGAAACATAGTGGGTGTGCGGCGCCCCTGTATTTGGGTGTACCGCTGTCTTCGAACACTTGGCGTGTTGTGTTGATTCCTGGGGCCCTCTGTTTTGGCCCGTAAATGGACCTGGCTGGCCCATCTGTTTTCCCAGGATCATGAGTCGGATTGGGTGCGGCGCCGCTTGTAGTTTTTGGCCTATCCTCTGGCCGTCTATCCGGCCAGGCGGCCTCTTTGTTTTTTGACTGTGGGGGCTCTATGGCTTCCTCGTCAAATTCTGGCAGCAGCTTGCGCTTCGGGTAGCTCTTTGATTGATGGCCATTGCCGTATTTGTCTGCGGTTTTGAGCACTTTGCTCCACCTCATTCTGAGTATGTCTTCCGCTGTTTTGAGCTTCCGTTTTTCCTTCTTCAGACTTCTTGCAGTGGCGACGAGTCTTTTGCGAAGGCTCTTATTCTCCGGCGGTGTGTCCGGCGTGACGTCGTCTGGACTGTTGGTTTCGCCGGGCATGGATTGATTATCCGATTCGTCCTGTTCGGACGGTTGCTTGGCAGCATATTCGTCGTCCACTGGTTTGCCCTGCTCTATTGCTGGGTCATTAGGAGCGCTGTTGTTGTCGAGGCGGGACTTAGGGCGGTGTTTGCGTCGCTGTTTTGGTTGTTTATCAGCGGGATTATCCTTTGCCGTGCCCCGTTGGTCCTTGTTATCGCTTCCTTTTGGGGTATCCACCATATATACGTCATGGGTTGGGGTGGCCTTCCAGTGCTCTATGAGCGCTGGTTCTTGATTGTCTCCGGCATCGTCGTCCATACCATCGATGTCTTCGGAGTCGTGGTCTAGCATGTCGGTTAGATCGTCGACAGTGGCTACAAAGTGGGTGGTGGGAGGGCTTTGAATTTCTTCGTCGTCCGCATCCCAACCATCCTGGCCATAGTCCGGCCAGGGCTCTCCGGATATCGAGAGATGCTTCAGTGAATTTAGGATGTCGCCAAAGGGTGAGTGCTGAAAGATGTCTACAGCGATGAACTCCGTGATCGGCGCCCAATCAGATTCGATTGGCAAGGGCGCAGCAGGTTCGGAGTCCGGCAGGGAGTCCGGCGCCTCGGAGTCACGAGTTTTATAGGGGACAAGGTCAGTGTTCGGCTCCATCACCGCGGATGTTGCAGCTCCCGAGGCGGTGTCTAGCCACTTGTCCTCGATCTGCACGATCGGCTCTGAACTATGGGTCGGAGCGGATTCATGTGCAGCCTCCAAGGTGCTGTCCGGCGGTAGAGTTAGGTCATGCCCATCGTGACAGTGCCGCACGCACGGCTGTGGCTCGGATCCATTGAAGATCAAGTCTCCGTGGGTATCCGCCGTGAAGTTTAGGCTTCCAAATCTGACCTGACGGCCTGGGGCTTAGCTTTCGATCTGCTCCAGACGGCCAAGTGAATTGGCCCGCAGTGCGAAACCACCAAACATGAAGATTTTTCCGGGGAGAAAAATCTCACCCTGGACGGCGTTGTTGATTGGAGAGGCCATCAAGCCTATCGGTGACGACACAGAGGAACTCTCAATGAAAGCACCAATGTCGGTGTCAAAACCGGCGGATCTCGGGTAGGGGTCCCGAACTGTGCGTCTAGGCGGATGGTAACAGGAGACGAGGGACATGATGTTTTACCTAGGTTCGGGCCCTCTTGATGGAGGTAAAACCTTACGTCCTACTTGATTAATATTGATGATATGGGTAGTACAAGAGTGGATCTACCACGAGATCAAGGAGGCTAAACCCTAGAAGCTAGCCTATGGTATGATTGTTGTAATGTATGTTATGTCCTACGGACTAAAGCCCCCCGGTTTATATAGACACCGGAGAGGGCTAGGGTTACACAGAGTCGGTTACAATGGTAGGAGATCTACATATCCGTATTGCCAAGCTTGCCTTCCACGCCAAGGAAAGTCCCATCCGGACACGAGACGGAGTCTTCAATCTTGTATCTTCGTAGTCTTGGAGTCCGGCGGATGATGATAGTCCGGCTGTCCGGACACCCCCTAGTCCAGGACTCCCTCAGTGAGCAAGCGAGTTGGATGCACACCCACTTAGTTTCTTTTGTTGAGCTTTCATATATTTATAGCTCTAGTGAATCCGTTGCATGGAAATTCCTACTCACTCACATTGATATCTATTAATGGGCATCTCCATAGCCCGTTAATACGCCTAGTTGATGTGAGACTATCTTCTCCCTTTTTGTCCTCACAACCACCACCATATACCACCATAGTGCTATGTCCATGGCTTGCGCTCATGTATTGCGTGAGACTTGAAAAAGCTGAAGCGCGTTAAAAAGTATGAAACAATTTTAATGCTTTGCTTGAAGAAAAATTGCTCAAAGTTGATGATTTGGCTAGGAACGTTGATAGACTTTCGCTTGATGTTGATTCTCTTAAACTTAGATCTTCTCCTCCTAAGCATGATATCAGTGAGTCTCTCAAAGAAATGAGAATTTCCGTTGACGAGTGCAAGGAAAGAACCGCTAGATTGCGTGCTAAGAAAGATTGCTTTATAAAAGCGTGTTCTTCTAGTTTCCATGAAAATAATGATGAGGATCTTAAAGTTATTGATGCGTCTCCTATTATATCTATGTTTTGCAATATGAATTTTGATAATTATGGGACAGATGATGAATCAACTTTAGTTAGAAGGCGTCCCAAGAATTCGGAGTTTTTAGATCTTGATGCTAAATTTGGTAAAAGTGGGATTGGAGAGGTCACAACTTTAAATAGCGTTGAACCCACTATCTCGGATTTCAAGGAATTTGATTATGATAATTGTTCTTTAGAAGGTTGTATGTCCTTGTTGCAATCCGTTGTTAATTCTCCTCATGCTTATAGTCAAAATAAAGCTTTTACCAAACATATTGTTGATGCCTTGATGCAATCTTATGATGAAAAACTTAATTTGGAAGTTTCTAATACCTAGAAAACTTAATGATGAGTGGGAACCTACTATAAAGATTATAATTAAAGATCATGAGTGTTTTTCTTTGTGTGATTTGGGTGCTAGTGTTTCCACGATTCCGAAAACTTTATGTGATATTCTAGGTTTCCATGATCTCGATGATTGCTCTTTAAATTTGCACCTTGCGGATTCCACCATTAAAAAGCCTATGGGAAGGATCAATGATGTTCTTATTGTTGCAAATAGAAATTTGGTGCCCGTAGATTTTATCGTTCTTGATATAGATTGCAATCTTTCTTTCCCTATTATTCTTGGTAGACCTTTCCTTAGAACGATTGGCGCGATTATTGATATGAAGGAAGGGAATATTAGATTCCAATTTCCATTAAAGAAAGGCATGGAGAACTTTCCAAAAAATAAAGTAAAATTACCTTATGAATCTATCATGCGGGCTACTTATGAATTTAGTGCCAAAGATGGCACTCGTTAGATCTATCTTCGCTTTTAGACCTAGCTAGGGGCGTTAAACGATAGCGCTAGTTGGGAGGCAACCCAATTTTCTTTATGTTTTTTATTTTTGTTCCTGTTTAGTAATAAATCTTGCATCTACCTTCTATTTAGATGTGTTTTTATCTTTTAATTAGTGTTTGCTCCAAGTAGAACCTATAGGATAACCTATGATGATAGTTGATTTGATTCTGCTGAAAAATAGAAACTTTGCGCACACGAATTTAGTTTTGTTAAATCACAGAAACGTGATTTTGTGTTGATTCTTTTTGATGCTGATCTATAAACAAATTGTCCAGGACTTCCTATTTTGGTAGGAGTTTTATAGTTCCAAAAGTTTGCGTTAGTTACAGATTGCTACAGACTGTTCTGTTTTCGACACATTCTGTTTTTCGTGTGTTGTTTGCTTATTTTGATGCATCTATGGTCAATAAAATAGTTTATAAACCATATATAAGTTGGAATACAGTCGGTTTAACACCAAAATAAATAAAGAATGAGTTCATTATAGTACCTTATGTGGTGGTTTTGTTTTCTTTCACTAACGGAGCTTATAAGATTTCCTGTTGAGTTTTGTGTTGTGAAGTTTTCAAGTTTTGGGTAAACCTTTTATGGACTATGGAATAAGGAGTAGCAAGAGCCCAAGCTTGGGGATTCCCAAGGCACCCCAAGATATTCAAGAATAGCCAAAAGCCTAAGCTTGGGGATGAACCGGGAAGGCATCCCCTGTTTCGTCTTTGTTCATTGGTAACTTTAATTGGAGCTATATTTTTATTCGCCACACGATATGTGTTTTGCTTGGAGCGTCGTGTATTATATTAGTCTTTGATTTTTAGTTTACCACAATCATCCTTGTTGTACACACCTTTTGGGAGAATCCTATTTGATTAGAATTTGCTAGAATACTCTATGTGCTTCACTTATATCTTTTGAGCTTGATAGTTTTTGCTCTAGTGCTTCACTTATATCTTTTAGAGCACGGCGGTGGCTTATTTTTGAAGAAATTGCTAGTATCTCATGCTTCACTTATATCTTTTTGAGAGTCTTTTAAAACAGCATGGTATTTGTTGTGGTTACAAAGTTGGTCCTAGAATGATGAGCATCCAAGTTGGGTATAATAAAAACTATCATAGGAAGAGAATTGGATGCTATGATCAATTTGATGCTTGATAATTGTTTTGAGATATAAAGGTAGTAATGTTAGGGTCATGCTAGTGGGTAGTTATGAAATTGAGAAATACTTTTGTTGAAGTTGGCAAGTCCCATAGCATGCACGTATGGTAAAAGTTATGTGACAAATTTGTTGCATGAGGTTTTCTTTTGATTGTCTTCCTTATGAGTGGCAGTCGGGGACGAGCGATGGTCTTTTCCTACCAATCTATCCCTCTTGGGGCATGCATAGTAGTACTTTGCTTCGAGGGCTAAGTAGACTTTTGCAATAAGTATATGAGTTCTTTTTGACTAATGTGAGTCCATGGATATACGCACACTCATCCTTCCACTTTGCTATCCTTTATTATTACCGTGCAACTTTCGCTGGTATCATGAACCCTTTATTTACCTTCCTCAAAACAGCCACCATACCTACCTATTATGGCATTTCCATAGCCAATCCGAGATATATTGCCATGCAACTTTCCACCGTTCCGTTTATTATGACACGTTCCATCAGTGTCATATTGCTCTTTGCATAATCATGTAGTTGACATCGTATTTGTGGCAAGGCCACCTTCATAATTTTCATACATGTCGCTCTTGATTCATTGCATATCTCGGTACACCGCTGGAGGCATTCATATAGAGTCATATCTTGTTCTAGCTTTGAGTTGTAAATCAATAGAAGTGTGATGATATTCATTATTAGAGCATTATCTCAGAGAGGAAAGGATGATGAAGACCATGATTCCCCCACAAGTCGGGATGAGACTTCGGACTTTACAAAAAAAATAAAAGAAGGGAAAAGAAAAAAAAGAGAAAAAAATGAGAGAAAAAGAGAGAAGGGACAATGCTACTATCTCTTTTTCCACACTTGTGCTTCAAAGTAGCACCATGATCTTCATGATAGAGAGTCTCCTATGTTGTCACTTTCATATACTAAGTGGGAATTTTTCATTATAGAACTTGACTTGTATATTCCAATGATGGGCTTCCTCAAAAGGCCCTAGGTCTTCGTGAGCAAGCGAGTTGGATGCACACCCACTTAGTTTCTTTCGTTGAGCTTTCATATATTTATAGCTCTAGTGGATCCGTTGCATGGAAATCCCTAATCACTCACATTGATATCTATTAATGGGCATCTCCATAGCCCGTTAATACGCCTAGTTGATGTGAGGCTATCTTCTCCCTTTTTGTCCTCACAACCACCACCATATACCACCATAGTGCTATGTCCATGTCTTGCGCTCATCTATTGCGTAAGACTTGAAAAAGCTGAAGCGCGTTAAAAAGTATGAAACAATTGCTCAGCTCGTCATCGGGGTTGTGCATGATGGGAGTATTTTGTGTAATGAAAATGAAGCATGGCCTAACTATATTATTTTGTAGGGATAAGCTTTCTTTGGCTATGCTATTTTGATAGGACAAGATTATTTGTTAGTATGCTTTGAAGCATTATTATTTTTATGTTTTATAAGCTTTTATTTTGAATCATTTGTATAACACTCATGCCACAATAAAGAAAATTACATTGAGAATTATGCTAGGTAGCATTCCACATCAAAAATTTCTTTTTTATCATTTACCTACTCGAGGACGAGAAGCAATTAAGCTTGGGGATGCTTGATACGTCACCAACGTATCTATAATTTTTTATTGTTCCATGCTATTATATTACCCCTTTTGAATGTTTATGGGCTTTATTTTACAATTTTATATCATTTTTGGGACTAACCTACTAACCGGAGGCCCAGCCCGTATTGCTGGATTTTTTTTGCCTATTTCAGTATTTCGAAGAAAAGGAATATCAAACGGAGTGCAAACGGAATGAAACCTTCGAGAGCGTGATTTTTGGAACGAACGTGATCCAGAGGACGTGGAGTGCAAGTCAAGAAGCAACCGAGGCTCCCACGAGATAGGAGGGTGCTCCCCCCTATAGGGCGCGCCCCCCTGTCTCATGGGCCCCTCCAGCGTCCACCGACGTACTTTTTCCTCCTATATAAGCCTACGTACCCCGAAAACATCCAGGGAGCAACCGAAACAGAATTTCCACCGCCATAACCTTCTGTATCCACGAGATCCCATCTTGGAGCCTTCGCCGGCGCTCCGCTGGAGGGGGAATCGACCACGGAGGGCTTCTACATCAACATCCTTGCCCCTCCGATGGGTTGTGAGTAGTTTACCATAGACCTACGAGACCATAGTTATTAGCTAGATGGCTTCTTCTCTCTTTTTGGATCTCAATACAATGTTCTCCCCCTCTCTTGTGGAGATATATTTGATGTAAACTCTTTTTGCGGTGTGTTTGTCGAGATCCGATGAATTGTGGGTTTATGATCAAGTTTATCTATGAGAAATATTTGAATCTCCTCTGAATTCTTTTATGTATGATTGAGTTATCTTTGCAAGTCTCTTCGAATTATCAGTTTGGTTTGGCCTACTAGATTGATCTTTCTTGCCATGGGAGAAGTGCTTAGCTTTGTGTTCAATCTTGCGGTGTCCTTACCCAGTGACAGAAAGGGTTGCAAGGCATGTATTTTATTGTTGCCATCGAGGATAACAAGATGGGGTTTATATGATATTGCTTGAGTTTATCCCTCTACATCATGTCATCTTGCTTAATGCGTTACTCTGTTCTTATGAACTTAATACTCTAGATGCAGGCAGGAGTCGGTCGATGTGTGGAGTAATAGTAGTAGATGCAGCCAGGAGTCGGTCTACTTGTCGCGGCCGTGATGCCTATCTACATGATCATGCCTAGATAATCTCATAATTATTCGCTTTTCTATCAATTGCTCGACAGTAATTTGTTCACCCACCGTAATACTTATGCTATCTTGAGAGAAGCCACTAGTGAAACCTATGGCCCCCGGGTCTATCTCTTATCATATTTTCTTCCAATGTACTTTTATTTGCATCTTTACTTTTTGCGTCTATATTATAAAATACCAAAAATATATTTATCTTATCATACTATCTTTATTAGATCTCACTTTCACAAGTGGTCGTGAAGGGATTGACAACCCCTTTATTGCATTGATTGCGAGTTCTTTGTTTGTTTGTGTAGGTGCGTGGGACTTTTGAGGAGCCTCCTAATGGATTGATACCTTGGTTCTCAAAAACTGAGGGAAATACTTACGCTACTATTGCTGCATCACCCTCTCCTCTTCGAGGAAAACCAACGCAAGCTCAAGACGCAGGAATCCACCACCACCGCCACCATCGGGTCCACCTCCACCTCCGCCTTGACCCCTTCCACCACCATCATGCCGCCCACCAAATCATACCAATAAGCAGCAGATCCAGCGACCTGCGTCGTCGCCGACAACCACCAAATACCATCGCCCCTCTCTTCCTACCTCCTCCTCCTTCCCCCTCTTCATCTCTCCCTCACCTCGTTCTCTCCCATCTCTCTGCCCTCTCTACAGGATCCGCGCCGCCGCCTTGAGCTCCTACCGCTGATGCCGCCACGGACAGCCGCCACCCGGATCCACCCCGCCATCCCCAAGCCTCGCCGCCGCTCGTCCCCTTCCTCCCCACCGCCTGCTGTGCATATTGTTCTTCCTATATGATGCGCAATGCCCCAGGCCATTCAAGATTGTGTTGCTGATTTCTTTTGCACAGACAGTGTTAAATTCAGTTTACCTTTAGTTCTCACCAAATATTGTAGTATAAATATTTTTTCGAATTCTGTACATGTACAACCCGTCAATGTTTTGTGCTATAGTCTGTAGCAAATACAATCAGTTGCAGATATGTTTTTTATTTTCTGGTTGCTGGAGGTAGCACATGATGAATCTTGCGTTCCTTTTTGGATTTGGTAGCTCAGCTCATAGTCATAGAACAATACATAGTTACTAAATAGTTGTGCCTCATGTTATATTTCTGTTGTATATAGCTGATGAAACTTGCACTGTATTGTATTTATAAATTCAGTTTAGATGCAATTCTTTTGTAACGGGCCACTTTTAGTGGTAAATTCAGTTTGCTTGCAATTTCTTTTGTACCGTACTTACAATGCCGGTTTCTTTTTTCTGCAGTAGTAGGCTACTAGCACATTGCCTTCAGCAGGATCAAAAGCTTCCTCTGCAGATGCAACAGAAAAACTAGAAAAGATCCAAATGACTAGTTGTAGCCTAGTTGTGTCATAGATAGTTTTTGTTTGCATGGTTACATGGTTGAATAGTGTCTAGTTGGACTAGTTCCAGTCTATATGCTTTTATAAATGCTGATGGTTCAATTCGAGTGTCATATTGTTGTCAACGGTTAGAAATATACATAATGATTGCTCTGCCTGCAGTCAAGCAATGGCAGAAGAACCGGAAGAAATAGGAGCGCCGGTCATTCTAGAGACTCGCTGTTGATTGCTTCTGCTTATCATGTGGAGGTAGAGATGGGGATTACTGGCTTGTTTGTGTCCTGTATTCTATCAATGCAGTGGAAGCCTCCATCACGGCATCACCGCGAACACATGGGTAGTCAGTGGGACTCCCCAGACAAAGAGTATGGATCCTCTCACTCCCTATCATTTGGTTATGATGGTGCAAGTAGAAACATTCTTAGATTGGCACTTGTTATAGTATAATCGATGGATGCACAGTTTCAATGCATCTGCGTTTACATCTTTCTGAGATCCACTGATTGTGATATCTGACTAGTCCTATCAATTCGAAAGTTCAGTTAATGTACCACCATGAAACAAAAACGACATTGTCATACGCACGACAAAGAACGTCACTATGAAAACTATATCTTCCAGATTTGTTTCAGCTCTCTATACTAGCTTTGAAAAAACTAGTAATAGTTGAATATGAGATTGGAGAACACTTTTAGATTACAGAGTTGTTGCTAAACAAAGAGAATATAGTTTGCAATAAATCTTCTGAAGCAAGTAGGAGCTCAGAGATTAATGACTCGCTAATTGTTCTTCATGGATAAGCATGTTCATTTCTTTGACTCCATCGAGCTTAGTAATTTGTGCCTTACAATTCCTCACTTACTAATATGATGAGCTATTGGTTTTATTGCTATACAAACTTGTTCTAATATTTCATAGTAATGCTGCAGGGTTCTGGTGGCGATGCCGATGGTTGTCGAGAGGTTCGTGGACCGGACGGTGCCGTGGTTGCCGATGTATGGAGAGGCGAAGCTACTGCTCATCATCTACCTCTGGCACCCTGATACGTATCCAACGTATCTATAATTTTTGATTGTTCCATGCTATTATATTACCCGTTTGGGATGTTTATGGGCTTTCCTTTGCACTTTTATATCATTTTTGGGACAAAACAACTAACTGGAGGCCCAGCCCGAATTGCTATTTTTTTGCCTATTTCAGTGTTTCGAAGAAAAGGAATTTCAAATGGAGTCCAAATGGAATGAAACCTTCGGGAGCGATCTTTTTGGAACAAAAGTGATCCAGAGGACTTGGAGTGGAAGTCAAGAAACGAGGGAGGCGGCCACGAGGGTGCCCGGCGCGCCCCCTATAGGTGGGCGTGCGCCCTACCCTCGTGGGCCCCTCGAGCATCCACCGACCTAGTTCTTCCTCCTACATATACCCATGTACCCCGAAAACATCAGAAGCGACCACGAAAACCTAGTTCCAGCGTCGTAACCTTCTGTATCCACGAGATCCCATCTTGGAGCCTTCGTTGGCGCTCCGCCGAAGGGGGAATCGACCATGGATAGCCTCTACATCATCTCCAAGGCCTATTCGATGAGTTGTGATTAGTTTACCACAGACCTTCGGGTCCATAGTTATTAGCTAGATGGCTTCTTCTCTCTCTTTGAATCTCAATACAAAGTTCTCCTCGATCTTCTTGGAGATCTATTCGGTGTAACTCTTTTTGCGGTGTGTTTGTCGAGATCCGATGAATTGTGGGTTTATGATAAAGTTTATCTATGAGAAATATTTGAATCTCCCCTGAATTCTTTTATGTGTGATTAAGTTATCTTTGCATGTCTCTTCGAATTATCAGTTCGGTTTAGCCTACTAGATTGATCTTTCTTGCAATGAGAGAAGTGCTTAGCTTTGGGTTCAATCTTGCGGTGTCCTTTCCCAGTGACAGCAGGGTCAGCAAGGCACGTATTGTATTGTTGCCATCGAGGATAAAAAGATGGGGTTTATATCATATTGCATGAGTTTATCCCTCTACATCATGTCATCTTTCTTAATGCGTTACTCTGTTCTTTATGAACTTAATACTCTAGATGCATGCTGGATAGCGGTTGATGTGTGGAGTAATAGTAGTAGATGCAGGCAGGAGTCGGTCTACTTGTCACGGACGTGATGCCTATATACATGATCATGTCTTGATAATCTCATAATTATGCGCTTTTCTATCAATTGCTCGACTGTAATTTGTTCACCCACCATAATACTTATGCTATCTTGAGAGAAGCCACTAGTGAAACCTATGGCCCCCGGGTCTATCTTTTATCATATAAGCTTTCAATCTACTTTTATTTGCATCTTTACTTTTGCAATCTATATTATAAAATAACAAAAATATATTTGTCTTATCTTACTATCTCTATCAGATCTCACTTTCGCAAGTGGCCTTGAAGGGATTGACAACCCATTTATTGCATTGGTTGCGAGTTCTTGTTTGCTTGTGTAGGTTTGTGGGACTTTTGAGGAGTCTCCTACTGGATTGATACCTTGGTTCTCAAAAACTGAGGGAAATACTTACGCTACTATTGCTGCATCACCCTCTCCTCTTCGAGGAAAACCAACGCAAGCTCAAGACGTAGCAATCCACCACCACTGCCACCATCGGCTCCACCTCCACCTCCGCCTTGACCCCCTCCACCACCACCACATCGACATCCAGCTCCACCACCATGCCGCCCACCAAATCATACCAATAAGCAGCAGATCCGGTGACCTGCGTCGTCGCCGGCAACCACCAAATACATTGCCCCTCTCTTCCTGCCTCCTCCTCCTTCCCCCTTCATCTCTCCCTCACCTCGTTCTCTCCCATCTCTCTGCCCTCTCTACAAGATCCGCACCGCCGCCTTGAGCTCCTACCGCTGATGCCGCCACCCGGATCCACCCCGCCATCCCCAAGCCTCGCCGCCGCTTGTTCCCTTCCTCCGCACCTCCTGCTGTGCATATTGTTCTTCCTATATGATGCGCAATGCCCCAGGCCATTCAAGATTGTGTTGTTGATTTCTTTTGCACAGACAGTGTTAAATTCAGTTTACCTTTAGTTCTCACCAAATATTGTAGTATAAATATTTTTTCGAATTCTGTACATGTACTACCCATCAATGTTTTCTGCTATAGTCTGTAGCAAATACAATCAGTTGCAGATATGTTTTTTTATTTTCTGGTTGCTGGAGGTAGCACATGATGAATCTTGCGTTCCTGTTTGGATTTGGTAGCTCAGCTCATAGTCATAGAACAATACATAGTTACTAAATAGTTGTGCCTCATGTTATATTTTTGTTGTATATAGCTGATGAAACTTGCACTGTATTGTATTTATAAATTCAGTTTAGATGCAATTCTTTTGTACCGGGCCACTTTCAGTGGTAAATTCAGTTTGCTTGCAATTTCTTTTGTACCGTACTTACAAAGTCGGTTTCTTTTTTCTGCAGTAGTAGGCTACTAGCACATTGTCTTCAGCAGGATCAAGGGCTTCCTCTGCAGATGCAACAGAAGAACTAGAAAAGATCCAAATGACTAGTTGTAGCCTAGTTGTGTCATAGATAGTTTTTGTTTGCATGGTTACATGGTTGAATAGTGTCTAGTTGGACTAGTTCCAGTCTATATGCTTTTATAAATGTTGATGGTTCAATTCGAGTGTCATATTGTTGTCAACGGTTAGAAATATACATAATGATTGCTCTGCCTGCAGCCCAGCAACAGCGGAAGAACCGGAAGAAATAGGAGCGTCGGCCATTCTGGGGACTCGCTGCTGATTGCTTCTGCTTATCATGTGGAGGTAGAGATGGGGATTACTGACTTGTTTGTGTCCTGTATTCTATCGATGCAGTGCAAGCCTCCATCACGGCATCACTGCGAACACATGGGTAGTCAGTGGGACTCCCCAGACAAAGAGTATGGATCCTCTCACTCCCTATCATTTGGTTATGATGGTGCAAGTAGAAACATTCTTAGATTGGCGCTTGTTATAGTATAATCGATGGATGCACACTTCAATGCATCTACGTTTACATCTTTCTGAGATCCACTGATTGTGATATCTGACTAGTCCTATTCAATTTGAAAGTTCAGTTAATGTACCACCATGAAACAAAAACGACGTTGTCATACGCACGACAAAGAACGTCACTATGAAAACTATATCTTCCAGATTTGTTTCAGCTCTCTATACTAGCTTTAACAAAACTAGTAATAGTTGAATATGAGATTGGAGAACACTTTTAGATTACAGAGTTGTTGCTAAACAAAGAGAATATAGTTTGCATTAAATCTTCTAAAGCAAGTAGGAGCTCAGAGATTAATGACTCGCTAATTGTTCTTCATGGATAAGCATGTTCATTTCTTTGACTCCATCGAGCTTAGTAATTTGTGCCTTACAATTCTTCACTTACTAATATGATGAGCTATTGGTTTTATTGCTATACAAACTTGTTCTAATATTTCATGGTAATGCTGCAGGGTTCTGGTGGCGATGCCGATGGTCGTCTAGAGGTTCGTGGACCGGACGGTGCCATGGTTGCCGATGTATGGAGAGGCGAAGCTGCTGCTCATCATCTACCTCTAGCACCCTGATACGTCTCCAACGTATCTATAATTTTTGATTATTCCATGCTATTATATTACCCATTTGGGATGTTTATGGGCTTTCCTTTGCACTTTTATATCATTTTTGGGACTAAACAACTAACTTGAGGCCCAGCCCGAATTGCTACTTTTTTTTGCCTATTTCAGTGTTTCAAAGAAAAGGAATATCAAATGGATTCCAAATGGAATGAAACCATCGGGAGCGATCTTTTTGGAACAAAAGTGATCCAGAGGACTTGGAGTGGAAGTCAAGAAACGAGGGAGGCGGCCACGAGGGTGCCCGGCGCGCCCCCACCCTCGTGGGCCCCTCGAGCATCCACCGACCTAGTTCTTCCTCCTACATATACCCATGTACCCCGAAAACATCAGAAGCGACCACGAAAACCTAGTTCCACTGCCGTAACCTTCTGTATCCGTGAGATCCCATCTTGGAGCCTTCACCGGCGCTCCGTCGAAGGGGGAATCGACCATGGAGGGCCTCTACATCATCTCCAAGTCCTATCTGATGAGTTGTGATTAGTTTACCATAGACCTTCGGGTCCATAGTTATTAGCTAGATGGCTTCTTCTCTTTCTTTGAATCTCAATACAAAGTTCTCCTCGATCTTCTTGGAGATCTATTCGATGTAACTCTTTTTGCGGTGTGTTTGTCGAGATCCGATGAATTGTGGGTTTATGATCAAGTTTATCTATGAGAAATATTTGAATCTCCTCTGAATTCTTTTATGTGTGATTAAGTTATCTTTGCAAGTCTCTTCGAATTATTAGTTTGGTTTGGCCTACTAGAATGATCTTTCTTGCAATGGGAGAAGTGCTTAGCTTTGGGTTCAATCTTGCGGTGTCCTTTCCCAATGACAGCAGGGGCAGCAAGGCACGTATTGTATTGTTGCCATCGAGGATAAAAAGATGGGGTTTATATCATATTGCATGAGTTTATCCCTCTACATCATGTCATCTGTCTTAATGCGTTACTCTGTTCTTTATGAAATTAATACTCTAGATGCATGCTGGATAGCGGTCGATGTGTGGAGTAATAGTAGTAGATGCAGGCAGGAGTCGGTCTACTTGTCACGGACGTGATGCCTATATACATGATCATGTCTTGATAATCTCATAATTATGCGCTTTTCTATCAATTGCTCGACAGTAATTTGTTCACCCACCGTAATACTTATGCTATCTTGAGAGAAGCCACTAGTGAAACATGTGGCCACCGGGTCTATCTTTTATCATATAAGCTTTCAATCTACTTTTATTTGCATCTTTACTTTTGCAATCTATATTATAAAATACCAAAAATATATTTGTCTTATCTTATTGTCTCTATCAGATCTCACTTTCGCAAGTGGCCTTGAAGGGATTGACAACCCCTTTATTGCGTTGGTTGCGAGTTCTTGTTTGTTTGTGTAGGTGCATGGGACTTTTGAGGAGCCTCCTACTGGATTGATACCTTGGTTCTCAAAAACTGAGGGAAGTACTTATCACTACAAAAAAAATACACTTCCGTGATGATACGTGTTTGTCACAGTAGGTCGTGTTTTTTGTCATGCATGTACATCCATGACAAATTTATGACAGAGTCAAGATAGTCATACCTGTCTGCCGTAGAAGTGTTCCATGACATTACCAAAATTATCATCACGGAAGTGTCCACTTCCATGATGATAAATCGCGCGTCACAAAAATGCTTTCGTCAAGGGTGACCGACACGTGGCATCCACCGTAACGGAACGCCGTTAAGCTATCGGGTCGGGTTTTGGATCCGATAACCCGCTAACAGCCCCAACCAATGGGGATTTTCCACGTGTAAAATCATCATTGGCTGGAGGAAACACGTGTCGGCTCACCGTTGGGACAAATGTCATCCACTCATTGGACAGAAGGCACCTATGATACGTCGACACGTGGCACGGCCCAACAGAGGCCCATTCTTGTGAAAAGGCCGGCCCGTTTGACTTGGTCAAAAGGTGGCGGGCCGGCCCATGTAAAGCCTGTTAACGGCATGTTCGCATATAGCCCATTTACAGCCCGCTAACCCAAGGCCCGTTACGCCCTATCTGAATTAGGCCTAGTAGCGTCATCTGGGCCACCCAATATGATTCCAGCCCATTTTCACTTCTGGCCCATGTATGGCCCATGACATCTTTCGGCCCATATGAGGCCCTATGTAACTCTTGGCCTATTAACGGCCCATGGTGAAACTGGCCCGTAATGAACAGTGTATCACTTTACACCCATTAACGGCCCGTGGTGAAACTGGCCCGTAATGAATAGTGTATCACTTTATACCCATTAAGGGCCCGTTATTCCGTTGGGCCGTTTCCAACCCATGTTATCTTTCGGCCTTCTCAGAGCCCATTTATTCTTGGGCTCATTTCCAGCATTCGTTTACTTACGGGCCGTTACTGTCATTTTCTGCTTATGAGCGAAATTCAGCCCGTGGTTACAGTCGGCCCGTTTGTGGTCCGTTAACACGTTGGGCCGTTTTCATAGCGTCATGAAATATGGCCTATTAACGATGGCTCGTTATGGTCGGCCCATGAACAGACGATTCCAACTCTAGCCCGTTTACGGCCATAATGCGGCCTGTTATTGGCCCATGTTTGGCCAATCGATCATACTACCCATATAAGGCCCATTGATGATACGGCCCGTAGAAGGCCCATTGTTTCTACGGCCCGTAGAAGGCCCATTGTTTCTACGGCCCGTAGAAGGCCCACTATTTCTACGGCCCGTAGAAGGCCCACTATTTCTACGGCCCGTAGGAGGCCCAGTGTCACTACAGTAAATATTAGCCCATGGTTATTGTGGCCTAGTTTTAAAAAATAGGTTATTGTAGCCACTAGCAAACCGCGGAAAAAGAACTGCAATGACTATAAGCAAACAAATAAACAAGACAACAAGGAAATAAATAAGCAAGCAACTTACGCTAGGCTATCACGGGTATCACACATATTACATCCACTGGGCATCAAAGTTCGCCACCAGTGCAAATAAACGCGCCGACAAAAGAATATACAAAACTGAGAGCACTTCAGAAGGCACTAGGCCTGGCCAGGTCGGGCCCCCCAAACAGCTGAAGAAGCTGAGTAGACCTCAGTTGTGTCAACGATAGATGCATCAACACTAGATTTAAGGCATGATGGTGCGCACGGCAGTCCTCTGACATCTTCATTGCATCTTTGACTTCAAGTCGGAGCTGAGCTGAAGCAAGCCTTTCCGCTTTAAGTTGAGACTGAAGAAGTCGAACTGATTGAGGCAGCGACTGCACAGAGGTTGTCTCACACCTGCTGGTGAGTAGCTTCAACTCACTGTCTTCAACAAGACAGGACCTTGGGGTCATCTCGCTGTCCTCAAGATGGTTTGGCTCACTATCTTCCCTAAAGTTCTGCCTGGCGTAAGAGATACAACTCTGAAAGAGAAACAAGTAGACACGTAACAGGTTTCACAATTATATAAGCAAATAAATGGATCTGTTCTGCATAAGGAACATGTTTTTACAACTACAATTTGAAACTGGTAGTTGTTGCAAACATCCAATCAGATGTAAACAGCAAAGCAAACAGCAGTGGAGGCAATGATGCCTATCCAAATCTATACTAGAACAAAGTTTTAAGGCTTGAGAAGGATGAACTTACATTACATGTTAACACGGGCTGGACAAAGCCCTTCTCCATGTTGATGGAAGGATAATTCAATAAATTCCCCAAAGAAAATTCTTTATAAGCGTTGCCATTATTCTACATTTTGCAAAGAGTAAATATAGATCAAATAATATTGGAAGAAACAGAGGATAATGAAGCTCGGGTGCAGACTGATGATACATAATCAAATAACAATTAATTAAGTACAGCGTTACAACGCAAAAGGGAGAGAGGTACTGACAAGAGCAATGCAGAGCCCATTATTGTTTTGAGATCGTATGATCCTTTGAGCAAGGAGATTCATCTGAAATTAGTTTTCATACAAGAGAGAAGGTAAGGCACAAGCAGAAATTTAGGAGTTCAAATTTTGAATTGATATCATAGACAGTACCTGACGCTGGGCTCCCAGCAGTTCTAATAGGGGTTTGGCCACTGGAGTAGGGGTAAAGTGTGGTACAGTTGGGCCTGTGTTTTCTGTGGCTGCTGATCTATCTGATTTAACAGGTACCACTACCTTTTCCAAATACCTAGTTTGTACTCCTTGAGGATCTGCACTCACCCTCTTCCTTTTGGACATCTATCACGAAAGAACAACATTTGAATGGAAAAACATAATGTGACGACACATGGAATAGGTACAGAAAATGGATAGTTATGGCATATACTCCTATATGATGCTTAAACTAAGCAGGTGGTGTAACAAAGTAGAAGAAATGCAAGAGGTCAGATGCAAAATATGTGCGACCAATACAACTTTGCAAAGTTAGAGCAAGCACCTTGATGGGTGAATAAGATAGGCCATCCACCACCATGCCAAGTTTGTTAGCCAGTGGATCGTTCCGCAATATTCCTCTCGTGTGCCCATTCTCATATTCATTTTGATAATGTTCAATATCTGACATGCATGAAAACATAAAAACAAGTGAGATTTTCTTTGTAATGCAGAAGTGATTCTAATCCAATACTGCCTCCCTGTAAACCCCCTTGTGCTATCTCTGCAATTCTTTTAAAAGATGCCATGCATGCTGTAATTTGTTGTGTGCATTAATATAATGTGGCCTACTACTTAAAATATGAGAGCTCCATAAGTGATGACACTTCGCAGATGATAGCTTCAACATATAGTAAAGAAGAACAAGTCGACCTGACCTGATAGATTCAAAATATACTAAGGGAGAACAACTCGACTTGACCAGTCGACCGCAAGAGAAGAGTATCATCTTAAAGAAGAGCAGAAGAGCAAGCAGATTGAAGATATTACAAGTGTTTCAATACAATGTCAGTTGGCCACCCATGACGAACCAGAGCGCACAGAGAAATATTATTCTTTCCGGTCTCTCCATATGTGGCTTACATGCATTTCGAAACTAAAGTAGGAACATTTAGCTAACCAATTAAACATCTCTCAGTTTTACTAATATCAGCAATAATATCAGATATGAATTTGTACAACTAAGCTTGTTTAGCTCGATGGGTGGAGCAGTGCTATTACGACACGAACCACGTAGGCTGATTGTGGTCATCATAAAATGGGGAAAACATAAGCATGATGGGTACAGTGTTGACCGTGGCAGTGGGATGGCAGATCTGAAGCTGCAAACCGCGCAAAGGGTAGTTAGCAACCGATGTTTGCTTTGAAATAACAACTAAGATTTGGTATGGACAAGAAAGTACGGTCAACAAGTGACAAAGAAATGCAATTATGCTGTCTCTCTATATGTCGCGACATGCATTTGGAAACTCAAGTGTGACCTTTAGATAACCAATTAAATATGTCGGTTAACTAATATCAGTATCATATCATAATCATATTTGAACAACTAAGCTTTCGAATTCTGAGTGTTGTGTTGTTTAGCTTGAAGGGTGGAGTAATGCTAGTATGACAAAAAGCACCTACGGAGATCATAGCAGAGTAGATAAAAGGGGAAAACCCTAAGCATCAAGAGAAAAATCAGGAAAGTGGAACTAGCTGGACCAGTGGGTGGCGCACATGCTTTTCGAAATGAATATAGGAACATTAGGTGACCAATTAAACGTTCTCTGTTTTAGTGATATGAGCATCATATCAGATTCGTATTTCAACACGTAAGCTTTGGGTTGAGGTCTTGAGGAGCAGTGCTAGCACGACACGAAGCACCTACGATGATGGTAGTGAATATAAAGGGGGGAAACCATAAGATTTACGAGTATAGTGCCCGTTCCATGGCGGATCTGAAGGTGCAAACCGGACAAAGCTACTTCGCAACAAATGTTTGCTTTCAACTAGCCACTTCGATTTGGTACGGACAAGAAAAGTACAGTAAACAAATTATGATCTATTTTCTAGGTGAGATCAATAACTTAAGCACATATGGAAGAGTACCACCTCTCTTGCAACGTCGTGTAGGCCTATGCTGATACGTTGAGGGTGCTGCGGGTGTGATGGCTGTCGGCGGCGGGGAAGAAGACTTTAGACGGCAGACGGCCGGGTCGGGGGATATATCCTGTGGCCGTGGACGAGGCGGTCATAGGAGCGGCAACGGCAAGGTGGTCGATGGCGCCGATGAAGCGAGAGGAGGCGATGAAAGGATCCTGGTCCAGC
Organism: Triticum aestivum; assembly: GCF_018294505.1. Taxonomy (NCBI): domain Eukaryota; kingdom Viridiplantae; phylum Streptophyta; class Magnoliopsida; order Poales; family Poaceae; genus Triticum; species Triticum aestivum. The sequence continues at coordinate 22,797,861 of NC_057804.1, read as the reverse complement.
GCCATGGATGAGAGACGTCCATCTCTTGCAGTGGACGACGGGGTAGGGGTAGCGGCTCCGGCAAGGTGGAGGATGGGGTGGCGGACGGAGGAGGCTGGCCGCAGTGCGGAGGTTGTCGTGCCGCCGATGGTGTATGTATGGGGAAATGGAGGGGAGGGGTATCTCAAACTTTGGGACATGCTTCTCTGAAATGGGGGAAAGTTACGAACTTATCCCCCGTTTAAAATTTCGAACATCGCGTCGGTTGGCGATAGGACGGTAATCTCGCATCTCCCAAATATTTGTTGGTAACTATTTCGGGCGAGGAGAGGGTGTTTTGCCGCCCATGGTTGGCGCCCACGATGTATGAACGGGGCTGACAGGTAGGGCGGTTGTGTCACGTCTGATGGAAGTTACACATCTGCCCCTATTTAAAATATTAGCCTACATCGAGTTCGGACGAGGAGAGTTTGTTTTGCCGCCCACCGTGTATGAATGGGGAAATGGAGGAAGATACACATGTATTTCGGACGAGCTTGAATCAAATGTGTTTTGCCGCCCACATTTGGCGCCCACCGTGTCTGAATGGGCTTAGAGGCCGTCGTGTCACGTCTGATTGAAGTTACTAGTCTACCCCTATCGAGAGCAGTGTAAATCCGGTCGATAAGGATGTCAAGTGTTAGGGGTAGACAGTAATTTCCATCTCGCAAACACTTGCTTCGGGTAGCCCACAAATTATAGTGGGTGTTTAGCCGCTTCGTTCAAAACTTGGGAGAATTAGCATTCACGTTTGCCCTGGGACCTGGCAAACTAAATTCCAATCCAATTTTACCCCGAAAACATCATAAGCGACCAAGAAAAATTATTTCCACTGCTGTAACCTTCTGTATCCGCGAGATCCCATCATGGAGCCTTCGCCGGCGCTCCGCCGGAGGGGGAATCGATCACGGAGGGCCTCTACATCATCTCCAAGGCCTCTCCGATGAGTTGTGACTAGTTTACCACAGACCTTCGGGTCCATAGTTATTAGCTAGATGGCTTCTTTTCTCTCTTTGAATCTCAATACCATGTTCTCCTCGATCTTCTTGGAGATCTATTCGATGTAACTCTTTTTGTGGTGTGTTTGTCGAGATCCGATGAATTGTGGGTTTATGATCAAGTTTATCTATGAGAAATATTTGAATCTCCTCTGAATTCGTTTATGTGTGATTAAGTTATCTTTGCAAGTCTCTTCGAATTATCAGTTTGGTTTGGCCTACTAGATTGATCTTTCTTGCAATGGGAGAATTGCTTAGCTTTGGGTTCAATCTTGCGGTGTCCTTTCCAAGTGACAGCAGGGGCAGGAAGGCACGTATTGTATTGTTGCCATCGAGGATAAAAAAGATGGGGTTTATATCATATTGCATGAGTTTATCCTCTACATCATGTCATCTTTCTTAATGTGTTACTCTGTTCTTTATGAACTTAATACTCTAAATGCATGCTGGATAGCGGTCGATGTGTGGAGTAATAGTAGTAGATGCAGGCAGGAGTCGGTCTACTTGTCACGGACGTGATGCCTATATACATGATCATGCCTAGATAATCTCATAATTATTCGCTTTTCTATCAATTGCTCGATAGTAATTTGTTCACCCACCGTAATACTTATGCTATCTTGAGAGAAGCCACTAGTGAAACCTATGGCCCCCGGGTCTATCTCTTATCATATAAGCTTTCAATCTACTTTTATTTGCATCTTTACTTTTCCAATCTATATCATAAAAATACCAAAAATATATTTATCTTATCATATTATCTCTATCAGATCTATCAATCGCAAGTGGCCGTGAAGGGATTGACAACCCCTTTATTGCGTTGGTTGCGAGTTCTTCTTTGTTTGTGTAGGTGCGTGGGACTTTTGAGGAGCCTCCTACTGGATTGATACCTTGGTTCTCAAAAACTTAGGGCAATACTTACGCTACTGTGCTGCATCACCCTTTCCTCTTCAAGGAAAACCAACGCAAGCTCAAGACGTAGGAAGAAGGATTTCTGGCGCCGTTGCCGGGGAGGTCTTTGCTCAAGTGAAGACATACCAAGTACCCATCAAAACAAATCTCCCTCGCATTTACATTATTTGCCATTTGCCTCTCGTTTTCCTCTCCCCCACTTCACCCTTGCCGTTTTATTCGCCCTCTCTTTCCCAATCTCCTCTCTCTTTCGCTTGCCTTTTTGTTTGCTTGTGTGTTGGATTGCTTGTCGCGATGGCGCAAGACAATACCAAATTGTGTGATATTGTTAAATTGAAGTTATTTCTTTTTTCACTTAGAGATCGTGCTAAAGTTTGGTTTTCGTCTTTGCCTAAGAATAGTATTGATTCGTGGAATAAGTGCAAAGATGCTTTTATCTCTAAGTATTTTCCTCTTGCTAAGATCATCTCTCTTAGGAACGATATTATGAATTTTAAACAACTTGATCATGAGCATGTTGCCCAATCTTGGGAAAGAACAAAATTGATGATTCGCAATTGCCCTACTCATGGTTTGAATTTATGGATGATCTTACAAAAAATTCATGCCGGATTGAATTTTCCTTTTGGAAATCTTTTAGATTCGGCCACGGGAGGCACTTTTATGGAAATCACCTTAGGAGAAGCTACCAAACTCCTTGATAATATTATGGCTAATTATTCTCAATGGCACACCGAAAGATCTACTAGTAAGAAAGTGCATGCTATAGAAGAAATTAATGTTTTGAGTGGAAGGATTGATGAACTTATGAAATTGTTTGCTACTAAGAGTTCTTCTATTGATCTCAATGATATGCCTTTGTCTACTTTGATTGAGAATAATAATGAACCTATGGATGTGAATTTTGTTAGTAGGAATAATTTTGGTAACAATGCTTATAGAGGAAACTTTAATCACAGACCGTTCCTTAGTAATTCCTCTAATAATTATGGAAATTTCTACAATAATTCTTATGGTAATTTTAATAAGATGCCCTCTGATTTTGAGAATAGCATGAAAGAATTTATGATCTCTCAAAAGAACTTTAATGCCATGCTTGAAGAAAAATTGCTTAAAGTTGATGATTTGGCTAGGAACGTTGATAGACTTTCGCTTGATGTTGATTCTTTGAAACTTAGATCTACTCCTCCTAAGCATGATATCAATGAGTCTCTCAAAGCTATGAGATTCCGTTGATGAGTGCAAAGAAAGAACCGCTAGATTGCGTGCTAAGAAAGATTGCTTTGTAAAAGCATGTTCTTCTAGTTTCCATGAAAATAATGATGAAGTCCCCTATTAGATCTTTGTTTTGCAATATGAATCTTAATAATGATGGGACTGGAGATGAGTCAACTTTAGTTAAAAGGCGTCCCAATGATTCGGAGTTTTTAGATCTTGATGCTAAATTTGGTAAAAGTGGGATTGGAGAGGTCCAGACTTTAAATAGAATTGAACCCACTATCTTGGATTTCAAGGAATTTAATTATGATAATTTTTCTTTAGAAGATTGTATTTCCTTGTTGCAATCTGTTGTGAATTCTCCTCATGCTTATAGTCAAAATAAGGCTTTTACCAAACATATTGTTGATGCCTTGATGCAATCTTATGATGAAAAACTTAATTTGGAAGTTTCTGTACCTAGAAAACTTTATGATGAATGGGAACCTGCTACAAAGATTAAAATTAAAGATCATGAGTGTTATGCTTTGTGTGATTTGGGTGCTAGTGTTTCCAGGATTCCTAAAACTTTATGTGATATTCTAGGTTTCCATGATCTTGATGATTGTTCTTTAAATTTGCACCTTGCGGATTCCACCATTAAAAAGCCAATGGGAAGGATCAATGATGTCCTCATTGTTGCAAATAGGAATTTGGCGCCCGTAGATTTTATCATTCTTGATATAGATTGCAATCTTTCATGTCCTATTATTCTTGGTAGACATTTCCTTAGAACGATTGGTGCGATTATTGATAAGAAGGAAGGGAATATTAGATTCCAATTTCCATTAAGGAAAGGCATGGAGCACTTTCCAAGAAAGAAATTCAAATTACCTTATGAATCTATCATGCGAGCTACTTATGAAATGAGTGCCAAAGATGGCACTACTTAGATCTATCCTCGCTTTTATGCCTAGCTAGGGGCGTTAAACGATAGCGCTAGTTGGGAGGCAACCCAATTTTATTTTAATTTTTTTTGTTTTTGCTTCTGCTTAGTAATAAATTTTTCATCTACTGTCTATTTAGATGTGTTTTTATGTTTTAATTAGTGTTTGTGCCAAGTAGAACCTATAGGATAACCTAGTGATAGTTAATTTGATTCTGCTGAAAAACAGAAACTTTGCACGCACGAAAATAATTTTAGTAATTCACAGAAACGTGATTTTGCATTGATTCTTTTTTATGTATATGAATAGACAAATTTACCAGGACTTCCTATTTTGGTAGGAGTTTTAGAGTTCCAGAAGTATTCGAGAGTTACAGATTTCTACAGACTGTTCTGTTTTTGACAGATTCTGCCTTTCGTGTGTTGTTTGCTTATTTTGATGCATCTATGGCTAGTATGTAGGGGTATGAACCATAGAGAACTTGAAATACAGTAGGTTTAACACCAATATAAATAAAGAATGAGTTCATTACAGTACCTTATGTGGTGGTTTTTCTTTCTTGCACTAACGGAGCTTATGAGATTTCCTGTTGAGTTTTGTGTCGTGAAGTTTTCAAGTTTTGGGTAAAGATTTGATGGACTATGGAATAAGGAGTGGCAAGAGCCTAAGCTTGGTGATGCCCATGGCACCCCAAGATATTCAAGGATAACCAAAATCCTAAGCTTGGGGATGCCCCGGAAGGCATCCCCTCTTTCGTCTTCGTCTACCGGTAACTTTACTTGGAGCTATATTTTTATTCGCCACATGATATGTGTTTTGCTTGAAGCGTCTTGTATGATATTAGTCTTTGATTTTTAGTTTACCACAATCATCCTTGCTGTACACACCTTTTGGGAGAAACCCACTTGATTGGAATTTATTAGAATACTCTATGTGCTTCACTTATCTTTTGAGCTAGATAGTTTTTGCTCTAGTGCTTCACTTATATCTTTTAGAGCACGGCGGTGGCTTAATTTTGAAGAAATTGTTGATCTCTCATGCTTCACTTATATTATTTTGATAGTCTCTTAGAACAGTATGGTATCTGCTATGGTTATAAAAATTAGTCCTAGAATGATGGGCATCCAAGTTGGGTATAATAAAAACTATAATAGGAAGTGAATTTGGTGCTATGATCAATTTGATACCTGATAATTGTTTTAAGATATGGAAGTTGTAATATTAGAGTCATGCTAGTTGGGTGATTATGAATTTAATGAATGCTTGTGTTGAAGTTGGCAAGTCCCGTAGCATGCACGTATGGTAAAAGTTGTGTAACAAATTTGAAACATGAGGTGTTCTTAGATTGTGCATCCTTATGAGTGGCGGTCGGGGACGAGCGATGGTCTTTTCCTACCAATCTATCCCCCTAGGAGCATGCGCGTAGTGCTTGGTTTTTGATGACTTGTAGGATTTTGCAATAAGTATATGAGTTCTTTTTGACTAATGTTGAGTCCATGGATTATACGCACTCTCACCCTTCCATCATTGCTAGCCTCTTCGGTACCGTGCATTGCCCTTTCTCACCTTGAGAGTTGGTGCAAACTTTGTCGGTGCATCCAAACCCCGTGATACGATACGCTCTATCACACATAAACCTCCTTATATCTTCCTCAAAACAGCCACCATACCTACCAATTATGGCATTTCCATAGCCATTCCGAGATATATTGCCATGCAACTTTCCACCGTTCCGTTCATCATCATGACACACATCATCATTGTCATATTGCCTTGCATGATCATGTAGTTGACATCGTATTTGTGGCAGAGCCACCATGCATAATTTTTCATACATGTCACTCTTCATTCATTGCCCATCCCGGTACACCGCCGGAGGCATTCATATAGAGTCACATCTTGTTCTAGTTTTGGGTTGTAATTCATGAGTTGTAAATAAATAGAAGTGTGATGATCATCCTTATTAGAGCATTGTCCCCAAAGGAAAAAAAGAAAGGCCAAAGAAAAAAAGAAAAAAAAGGCCAAAAGAAAAAAAAAGAAAGGCCAAAGAAAAAAAGAAAAGAAAAGAAAAAATAAAAAGAAAATAAAAATAAAAAGGGGGCAATGTTACTATCTTTTTCCAAACTTGTGCTTCAAAGTAGCACCATGTACTTCATATAGAGAGTCTCATATGTTGTCACTTTTATATACTAGTGGGAATTTTTCATTATAGAACTTGGCTTGTATATTCCTACGATGGGCTTCCTCAAAATGCCCTAGGTCTTCATGAGCAAGCAAGTTGGATGCACACCCACTAGTTTCTTTTGTTGAGCTTTCATACATTTATAGCTCTAGTGCATTTGTTGCATGGCAATCCCTACTCCTCATGTTGACATCAATTGATGGGCATCTCCATAGCCCGTTGATTATCCTCGTCAATGTGAAACTTTCTCCTTTTTTTGTCTTCTCCACACAATCCCCATCATCATATACTATTCCACCCATAGTGCTATATCCATGGCTCACGCTCATGTATTGCGTGAAAGTTGAAAAAGTTTGAGATTATTTAAGTATGAAACAATTGCTTGGATTGTCATCGGGGGTGTACAAGATGGGAGCATTTTTGTGTGACGAAAATGAAGCATGACCTAACTATATGATTTTGTAGGGATGAGCTTTCTTTAGCCATGTTACTTTGAGAAGACATGATTGCTTTGATTAGTATGCTTGAAGTATTACTATTTCTTATGTCAATATGAACTTTTATTTTGAATCATCTGGATCTGAACATTCATGCCACAATAAAGAAAATTACATTGATAATTATGCTAGGTAGCATCCCACATCAAAAATTCTGTTTTTATCATTTACCTACTCGAGGACGAGCAGGAATTAAGCTTGGGGATGCATGATACGTCTCCAACGTATCTATAATTTTTTTATTGTTCCATGCTATTATATTACCCGTTTTGGATGTTTATGGGCTTTACTTTACACTTTTATATCATTTTTGGGACTAACCTACTAACCGGAAGCCCAACCCGAATTCCTGTTTTTTTTTTGCCTATTTCAGTGTTTCGAAGAAAAGGAATATCAAAAGGAGTCCAAACGGAATGAAACCTTCGGGAGCGATCTTTTTGGAACAAACGTGATCCAGAGGGCTTGGGGTGGAAGTCAAGAAACAACCGAGGCAGCCACGAGGGTGCCCGGCGCGCCCCCTAGGGCTGGGCGCGCCCCCCACCCTCGTAGGCCCCTCGGGCGTCCGCCGACCTACTTCTTCCTCCTATATATACCCATGTACCCCGAAAACATCAGAAGCGACCACGAAAAACTATTTCCGCCACCTTAACCTTCTGTATCCGCGAGATCCCATCTTGGAGCCTTCGTTGGCGCTTCGCCAGAAGGGGAATCGATCACGGAGGGCCTCTACATCATCTCCAAGGCCTCTCCAATGAGTTGTGAGTAGTTTACCCACTAGTAGAAAAAGGGTCAAACGTGCAGCACATTAGTGCCGGTTTGTATTAGAGTCGGCACTAATGTATACATTAGTGCCGGTTCGAACGGATTTGCATTAATGCCGGTTCGTGTTGAACCTTTAGTACTGGTTCGTGGCACGAACCGGTACTAAAGGGGTGGTGGCAGGCTGGCGTGAGGCCGGGGCCCCACGATCACCTTTAGTACCGGTTCGTGGCACGAACCGGTACTAAAGGTTACTAAAGGGGTCTGACCTATAGTGCCGGTTCGTGCCACAAACCGGCACTATAGGGCAATTTTCGCATCCGATGGGAAAATGTAAAACGGCTATAACTTTTGCATACGATGTCGGAAAAAAACGTATAATATATCAAAAAATTCAGCACGAAAATCCGCATCCGATGGAGACAGCCAACGGCCGATTTGGAATTATTTAGAATCCTCAAATTCCAAAAGGAAAAAAGATATGGTTAAATAATTTCAGTTTTTTTAAAAAAATTTGGTTAAATCTGGTCAAACTACTTATTCAAGAAGTATTAATGTTACTACATAATTATTCAAGAATATTAGTGTTACTAAATAATTATTTCAATTTTTTGAATTTTGGTCAAATCTGGTCAAACTATGGTCAAACTGTGGTCAAGCTATGGTCAAACTTATTCAAGAAATATTAGCGTTACTAAATAATTATTGTTTTTTAGAATAATAGTTTCACTCAAACGGTGAAATGTTTGACTTAATGCTCAAGCTAAACTCCTGAGGGTTAATAGGATTAACATCTTACTATTGTCAGGAAAACAACAAGTGCAGACTCGGAAACGAAGGAGAATAGAACCCGAAAGTTAAGCGTGCTCGGGCTAGAGTAGTGAGAGGGATGGGTGACCGGTCGGGAAGTTAGATGATTTGGAATGAGTGATGACCGGTCGGGAAGTTAGATGACTTGGAATGAGTGATCCACACTTGAGCAATTAAGAGAGGTGATTAGAGACTAAATCATCAAATAATTCAGAAAAAATAAAAATCGAAAAAAAAAATCAAATTTTTTTTCCAAAATTTTCAAAAAAAAATCAAAAAAAAACCTTTAGTGCCGGTTGGTAACACGAACCGGTACTATAGGTCCCCCATACCAGGGCGCGAGCTCACGCCACGTGGTGGCACTTTAGCGCCGGTTCGTGCCGAACCGGTACTAAAGGGGGGGGGGGGCTTTAGTGACGACAAATTAGTGCCGGTTATGTAACCGGCACTAAAGGCCCTTACGAACCGGCGCTAAAGCTCCGTTTCTACTAGTGACCACAGACCCTCGGGTCCATAGTTATTAGCTAGATGGCTTCTTTTCTCTCTTTGAATCTCTATATCATGTCCTCCTCGATCTTCTTGGATCTATTTGATGTAACTCTTTTTGCGGTGTGTTTGTCGAGATCCGATGAATTGTGGGTTTATGATCAAGTTTATCTATGAGAAATATTTGAATCTCCTCTGAATTCTTTTATGTGTGATTAAGTTATCTTTGCAAGTCTCTTCGAATTATCAGTTTGGTTTGGCCTACTAGATTGATCTTTCTTGCAATGGGAGAAGTGCTTAGCATTGGGTTCAATCTTGTGGTGTCCTTTCCCAGTGACAGTAGGGGCAGCAAGGCACGTATTGTATTGTTGCCATCGAGGATAGAAAGATGGGGTTTATATCATATTGCATGAGTTTATCCCTCTACATCATGTCATCTTTCTTAATGTGTTACTCTGTTCTTTATGAACTTAATACTCTAGATGCACGCTGGATAGTGATCGATGTGTGGAGTAATAGTAGTAGATGCAGGCAGGAGTCGGTCTACTTGTCACGGACGTGATGCCTATATACATGATCATGCCTAGATAATCTCATAATTGTTCGCTTTTCTATCAATTGCTCGACAGTAATTTGTTCACCCACCGTAATACTTATGCTATCTTGAGAGAAGCCACTAGTGAAAGCTATGGCCCCGGGTATATCTCTTATCATATAAGCTTTCAATCTACTTTTATTTGCATCTTTACTTTTCCAATCTATATCATAAAAATACCAAAAATATATTTATCTTATCATATTATCTCTATCAGATCTCACTTTCGCAAGTGGCCGTGAAGGGATTGACAACCCCTTTATTGCGTTGGTTGCGAGTTCTTGTTTGTTTGTGTAGGTGTGTGGGACTTTTGAGGAGCCTCCTACTGGATTGATACCTTGGTTCACAAAAACTGAGAGAAATACTTACGCTACTGTGCTGCATCACCCTTTCCTCTTCAAGGAAAACCAACGCAAGCTCAAGATGTAGCAGAGGCCCAATAATGTCTACGAGAAGAAGGTTGCGTAGTAGACATCAGGCACCTCCGCGTTCGGCACGCGTTTAGCTTGATGATGTCCCTCGTTCTCTTGATCTAGTTGAGGACGAGAGTGAGTTCCGTCAGCACGAGGCGTGGCGACGGTGATGTTGATGTTACCGGCGCAGGGCTTCGCCTAAGCACTACGATGGTACAATTGAGGTGTGTAACTGTGGAGGGGGGCACCGCACACGGTTAAAAGAAACTTGTGTGTCTTTGGGGTGCCCACTGCCCACGTATATAAAGGAGGGAGGGAGGGAGGCCGGTCCCCTAGGGGGTGCGCCTAAAGTATGGAGTCCTACTATGACTTCCAAGTCCTAGTAAGAATCTCTTTCCCTTTTGGAGTAGGAGAGAAGGAAAGAGGGAAAGAGAGAGGGAGTAGGAAAGGGCAAGGGGGCGCCGCCCACTTCCCCTAGTCCAATTCAGACCCATTGGGGGAGGGGGCGCCACCTCCCCTTTGGCCTGCCACCCCTTTCCCGCATGGGCCAATAAGGCTCATTACTTCTCCCGGTGAATTTCCGTAACTCCCCGGTACTCCAAAAAATGCCCGAATCAATTGGAACCTTTTTGATGTCCGAATATAGCCTTCCAATATATGAATCTTTACGTCTCGACCATTTTGAGACTTCTCGTCACGTCTGTGATCTCATACGGGACTCCGAAAAAACTTCGGTCATCAAAACACATAACTCATAATACAAATCGTCATCGAACGTTAAGCGTGCGGGCCCTACATGTTCAAGAACTATGTAGACATGAACCGAGACACATCTCTAGTCAATAACCAATAGCGGAACCTGGATGCTCATATTGGCTTCTACGTATTCTACGAATATCTTTATTGGTCAAACCGCATAACAACATACCTTGTTCCCTTTGTCATCGGTATGTTACTTGCCCGAGATTCGATCATCGGTATCATCATACCTAGTTCAATCTCGTTACCGGCAAGTCTCTTTACTTGTTCTGTAATGCTTCATCCCGCAACTAACTCATTAGTCACATTGCCTGCAAGGCTTATAGTGATGAGCATTACCGAGAGGGCCCAGAGATACCTCTCCGATACACAGAGTGGCAAATCCTAATCTCGATCTATGCCAACCCAACAAACACCTTCGGAGACACCTGCAGATCATCTTTATAATCACCCAGTTACGTTGTGACGTTTAATAGCACACAAGGTGTTCTGTAACGATCGTAATGCTAAGCTAACAGACGGGTCTTGTCCATCACATCCTTCTCCTAATGATGTGATCCCATTCATCAAATGACAACACATGTCTATGGTTAGGAAACATAACCATCTTTGATTAACGAGCTAGTCAAGTAGAGGCATACTAGGGACACTATGTTTTGTCTATGTATTCACACATGTACTAAGTTTCCGGTTAATACAATTCTAGCATGAATAATAAACATTTATCATGATATAAGGAAATATAAATAACAACTTTATTATTGCCTCTAGGACATATTTCCTTCACATGTGAAAATTACCCCTAGGGGCTTGTGGCCCTGGGTTTTCTCCCTCTTGATACCAAACAAGGCCTTAGCGGGGAGCAATTACCAGGGCTTGCCAGAAATCTTGAATATATTTTTCACTCACGCGCATGTGTGTGTTTTGGGTGGGTGAGGGGTGCAGAAGACAATCGGGAGGGACCGGCCAAGTGTGGATGGTGGGGACGAGAGAATGGTGCAAACCATATGAGGCATTTTGCAATCATGACACTCTTGTGGCATGGAGCATGAGTGGGGGGGGGGGGCAAGACTTGAGCGAGAGAGGGGACCAAGTGTGTTGTGATTTTCCTTTTCGTCGTACACATTAAAAAGTAGACAAAACCTTCCTTTTGCATATGTGTCTAGGCCCACTAGGCAACAAATATTAGTTGGCTAGACACATGCAAATATAAAATATAAGATGGTCACTATATGATATGAGGGTATCACAAGACTGGCTAGCAAATATTTGCTAGCTAGATGCATGCAAATGTAAACCATAAGACAATCCAATGATCACAAAGAATGAACCAACGTCTAGCCAGTTGTCGGCTGTATACGTCTAAATGTATTTGTCGACTAGATGCGTATAGAAATAAATTGTGGAATGAATTGTATGTAATCTGAGAGTATCAGAGAAGTAAATAACTGGCCAACAAATATGTGTTGCCAAATGCCTCCAAAAACATTTGCCAACATGCACAAACATAAATTATGAGATGATCTATATGTGACCTGAAGGTATCACAAGAGTAAGCCCCATTAGCCATTAATGTGCACCCTAGATACATCAAAATGTATCAAATGTCTAGACACGTGCGGAATGATCGGTTAGCAATCTTCAACTCAACAATGAATGGTCTATATGTGATTTAAAGATATCGCAAAATTGAACTATCGGGCAGTAAATATTTAATGGTCAGGCGTGTTTTCGGTGGGCGAGGGGTGCAGAAGATAATCAGGAGGGACCGGCCAAGTGTGGAGGGTGGGGACGAGGGGAATGGTGCAAACCGTGTGAGGCGTTTAGCAATCGCAACATGCATGTGACACGGGGCATGAGTGGGGTAGAGACCAGACTATAGCGAGAGAGGGGACCAAGTGTTTTGCGATTTTCCTTTTCGTCATACACGTTAAAAAGTAGGCAAACCTTCCTTTTGCATATGTGTCTAGGCCCACTAGCCAGCAAATATTAGTTGGCCAGACACGTGCATAGGTAAAATATAAGATGGTCACTATATGATCTAAGGGTATCACATGACTTGCTACGAAAAAAATTGTTGGCTAGACGCATGCAAACATAAACTTTAGGATGATTGAGTGATCACAAAAAGTGAACCAACCTCTAGCTAGCCAGTTGTCGGCTGGATACATCCAAATGTATCTGTTGGCTAGACGCATGTAGAATTAAATTATGGAATGAATGGTATGCAATATGAGGCTATCACATAACTAAACAACAAATATGTGTTGGTCAAACGAGCATTCCAAAATATTTGCCAACGAGTGCAAACATAAATTATAGGATGATCCATATATACGACCTAAAGGGTACGTATCACAAGATTAGACCCCACTAGCCATTAAATGTGCACCCTATATATTCGTCGAAATGTAATGGGTAAACTAAACGCGTGCGGAATGATCGGTTAGCAATCTTCAACCCAAGAATGAATGGTCTAATATGTGATCTAAAGATATCGCAAAACTGAACTATTGGGCGGCAAATATTTACGATTAGACGCGTTTAAATTAAATTACTCCCTCCAATTCATATTGATTGTCATCGTTTTAGTGAGTAGTATTGATGATCTAAAAGATTATGCTCTGGAAATGTACTTTTTAAATTGAATTTAATTATTATACGCTGGAAATGTGGTGCATGCCCTGGCTAGACTAAACATCATCAGCCGCCCGTTGCTCTTCGCACGCATCTCTAAGCTTTCCGGGCCCCATACCGCGGCAACGCGTGCGAACGCCTTGCATGTGCAGTGTCACTGACCTGCGGGGCCGGGCGGTCCCCTGGTTCACATGTCAGTGAGCGATTATAGGATGTTTAGGCGTGGAAGTCCGTGTGAAACGGCACGTCCATCCGCGAAACTGACACTGTATTTATTCCCCGCCTCCTCCGCTTCCAACCTCATCGGCCGGTGGTTTTTCTTGGTTTCGTGCTGCCAGTTCATTGGGGGTCGCGCCCACGATGTCCACGGGCGCTAGAGGCGGAGGCGGCCGGCGCGGCGGCCGCGGTGGCGACCAGCAGGGTGAGGGAGGACGCGGTCGAGGCCGGGGAAGAGGCGGGGAGCAGCAGGATGCCCACCGTGGCCGCGGAGGCGGTCGAGGCCAGGGCGGCGGCGCCGACGCCGGGGTCCAGCGCGGTGGCCATCGCGACGCCGGGCGAGGCCACTTGGGCGCTCATCGAGGCGGGCTAGGCCGAGGCGGCTTGGAGGTGGGGGCGGTGGAGCGTCCCGGGGGCTCGGGGCGTGTCCGGCCACCGGCGACGGCCACGGTTCCGGGTCCGGCGGAGGTGGAGGCGCTGAGCGGGGAGATGGAGAGGAGGTTGGCGGTGTCGGAGGCGGTCCAGGGGTCTTCGTCCTCGGCGCCGGCGGCGGCCGCCACGGGAGCCCAGGAGTCGCAGGTGGCCGTGGTCGTGCCGCCTCGGAATCTGCCTCCGGCGTCGAGCAAGTCGACGGAGTTCCCTGCACGGCCGGGGTACGGGACGGCCGGCAAGAGGTGCCGGGTGCGCGCCAACCATCTCCTCGTGCAGGTCGCCGACAAGGAGATCTACCACTACGATGTACGTAATGTGTCTCTGCTTTCGCTCACGTGGTCCTCTTGTTTTGGAAAGACTTCTCTCTAAAATAGGCTAGGTTTTGAGCTTTTAAGGGATTGGATAGATGTTCTGAAAATCCAATTTGGGTCAGTCGATTCGCTCTGAGCCGTCCGATGCAAGATGGATGACCAGATCAGCTTCTTCAAGCTCCGAAATGGTTCACTGTTCATCTTCTTCAACCTTGAACCTCCGATCTAGCACCGGCCTAATCACCCGCGGCCGGCAGCGCTCCCGGGCCAGCCTCGCTGCCCCGCCCTCCCTCAACCGCCGTCCACCGCCGTGTTGCCGCCGCCCCCGACCATCCCTCTAACCCCGGCAATGAACCATTTTTTCCGGCGAACCTACACCCCCACCCCCAACACGCCTAGATAGTGGGGCCGCCTGCCACCCTAAGATAGATCCAGAGGGCTTCTCCAGCGAGCCGACGACTGCTTCTTCCTTCTCTCCGGCGGCTTCTTCCTTCCTTCCAAAATCGATTGACCCAAAAACTATTTTCAGGTGACTTGGCTATCATTGGCAATGCATTAATCCATAATAGCTTGTAGGGGACTAGGAGTATATGTTCATTTCACATCCACCTTAATTTGCAATAAATTTGATTGGCATGCTGGACTAATTTTGCAAATCAAGATCAGTTTAAGGTCACTTGGAGGCGGTTTTGCCACATACATCGATCACCCAATTTTGTAGTGCAGGCATGAGTTTTGAGTTCCTGTTTCAAAAATATTTTGGCCATCGCTGAAATCACTAATTTGGTGATTTTGGTTTTCATTTCAGCGAAATGACCAAATTTTCAACTTGAATTGACTAAGATCCAAGCAAATATTTTAAAATTTCAAAAAAAATTAATTTCTATGTACTTCAGAAATTGCTGAAATATGTTAACCGAACGGCAATTATTATGTACCGAAATGGATGAAATTTCCAAAGTTTCACTAAAATTACGCTGAAAGTGAGAACCATATTTACAGCCTAGACATCAGCAGGCTTCACTTTGGCAGAGATTTATGAAAATTTGGTGGTTTCAGTGGTTACCAAAACATTTACAATTTAATAAAATAAAGTGTGGTGAAAACTGAATCAGGGCCCAACTTAATTCATTTATTTATCAAATTTCTAAAAAAAATGGTTGAATTTTTGTCAAAGTCAAACAAAATTCCGGCCTTTTGGCCTCTGATTTGTAAATTTGGTAGGAAAAATAGGATTTACCTATTCTTATTGTTATGTTGTTTATTACAATTATTTGAGTTGCCTGCATTTATTATATCTTAAAACACACCTAAGGTGTGTCATCTGTACTCTGTCGAATAATTGATCATATATGTCAAATTAATTATCAATTTACATAGATTTGTTTCTCGGTATTGGGGTCATTCAGTTGTTGTCAATTGCTTTGAAAGATGTTATTATAATCTTTCTTTTATCTCATGACACTGGTTGATTTGAATAGCAATTGCTATATTCTTATTGATATAGGTATCAATCAGTCCTGAATCGATGGCCCGTGAGAGGAACAGATCTATAATTAATGAACTTGTTAGAATGCATAAACAACATTTGGATGGGAGATTGCCTACTTATGATGGAAGAAAGGGAATGTTTACTGCAGCTCCACTGCCATTTAAAACCAAAGAATTTATTGTCAAAGTATCAAATCCCGAGAGAGGGTACCAGGGGTATGATGTTTTCCATTTTTCTTATGTAGTTGTAATTTATGTATCACTTGTGTTAATCCTTCTCTTTTCAGGGAAAAGGAGTATAAGGTCACCATAAAGGAAGTTGCAAAACTAAATCTGTACAATCTTCAGCAATTCTTGGCTGGTAGGCAGAGAGAACTGCCGCAGGACACTATCCAGGCTCTTGATATTGCTCTGAGGGAAACCCCCACTGCAAAGTAATGTGTCCAGAGATATTTGATTCATATAGAACAGCACATGTTTATTGGCAGAGCGTGTCTTCCTATTGCTTGAGGCCGTGCTTGTTATTAGTCCTTCATACATAGATTTATTTTGCTTGCTAATTTTTGACAGGTATACACCCATCTCAAGATCATTTTTCTCAAAATCATTTGGACATGGTGGTGACATTGGCAGCGGGGTGGAATGCTGGCGAGGGTATTATCAGAGCCTGCGCCCCACACAGATGGGATTGTCACTAAATATTGGTATAGTAACATACTGGTTTCTACCTATAATAACTTACTGCACAAGATGTTGTTCTTCTCTTCATGACAGAAGTGTGTACTCCCTCCGTTCACTAATGTACGACCTATTAGCTATTTCAATATTGACTACATGATACTAAAATGAGTGAACATGCGTACTAAAATGTGTCTAGATATATACGAATCAATAAAAAGCTAAAATGTCTTATATTAATGAACGGAGGGAGGTGCACCCATCTCTTATAAACTAACCATATCATTGCAAGATCTATCTTTGCTTGTGAAACAGAAAGTATGCATTCCACAGTTTTCATATTAATTTAAGTGCTTTTTCGAACTTCATTGTCAGTATGAAGCTCTGGAGTTCATTATTTAAAATCCTTTGTCTGTTTGGTGAATTTTATATTTTCCTTATGCAGATATTTCTGCAACAGCATTTTACAAAGCTCAACCAGTTATGGATTTTGCACTGGAATATCTTAACATCCGGGGTGATGCTCCAAGGCGTTTGTTTGACCAGGATCGCCTGAAAGTATGTACCATGATACAGCTTTATTTGCATCCTTTGTCATTCTTTACTGTACCAAAATATAATGGTTGAAGTTGATCCTGTTTTGTCCTTTTCTGCTTTGTAGCTAAAGAAAGCCCTCAAGGGAGTCCGAGTTGTGGCAACGCATCGACCTGATATATCCATTCGTTACAAAATTACTGGGATAACCTCAGCTCCGCTAAATGAATTGACGTATTTGTTACCTCTTTTGTACTCATTGTTTTCTTTAGTTGCATCGCATTTCATTTATTATATCATGCCATACTCTTACATAATTTTGTTCGCTTTTTACAGATTTGACCTAGACGGGACAAGGGTATCAGTTGTCCAGTACTTTAAACGCCAATATGATTACTCTTTGAAATATATACAGTGGCCATGCCTTCAAGCTGGCAGTGATAGCAGGCCAACATATTTGCCTATGGAGGTTTCCTTTTTCTTCGAACCCTGATCTATCTGATTGCTTAAAACCAATTAGTAGGGCGGATACAAATGCATAATTATATATGTAAACTTCTTCAGGTTTTGTCTGGTGCACCCATATGTAATTAGAATTATCCTTTTGTATGCAGGTTTGCAACATACTTGGAGGACAACGCTATTCGAGAAAGCTAAATGAGCGTCAAGTCACAAACATATTGAGGTTGGCATGTGAGCGGCCAGATAAAAGGGAGGGTAGTATCGTGGAGGTGAATTATCTATTTATTTGAATTTTTTTATATTAAGTGGAGGTGAATTTGTTAGTTGCTCACATTTGACCTCTTTGTTGTTTACATTTAGATATACAGTTTTTGTTCTTTTCTTGTGCTTTTTTATTATGTTATTATAAAATTGATATACCATTTTATATTATCAGGTTATTAATAGAAACAACTATGGCATTGATGATAATGCAAAAGAATTTCGAATTAAGGTGATGAACCAACTAGCATTGGTCGATGCTCGTGTGCTGCCTCCTCCAAGGGTACATGTTTTTTATTTATACTAAAGAATAATCTCATTAAAACTTTGAGCGCAGTGTCTCCTCATGAAATTGTTCTGTTTTTTAGCTTAAATACCATCAGTCTGGACGAGAACAAATATGTAATCCGTCGGTAGGACAGTGGAACATGAATAACAAGGTATTTTGAGCTATTTATCTTTTTTTATCATCTTCTTAAATACTGCAGTTGCACTAATTTGCAACTAATTCTGTTTTCACAAGCAATATAATTGCTACTGGCAGTTTGTGCAATGACAATGTTATGTGGTCTCTTAAGGCATATGTACTTATTAGTTGATACTTAGTCAGGGTAACACATCTCCCTCTAGAGATCATCTCTTTTTCTTCTCGTTTTTGCTGACAATTGTAATTATCTTCAAGGAGAAATCATTAAAAACTTTTTTGTGTTGGTCATGGTAATGTTTCGACATATTTGGTGGTATAATATTTTTATATTCTGGGTTAAAATATGAACTTGCATTTTCAGAGAATGGTAAATGGAGGGTCCATCAGGCACTGGGCCTGTGTTTCATTTGGCTCTCGGTTGCAATGGAATGATGTTAGCGTGTTCTGCAACTATTTGGTTGGCACGTGCAATAACATGGGCATGGTAAAAAAAACTTTCACAACTCAGAATACAATGATGTTTATAATATAATGTATGGGTGATCTGACTATCTTTTTCTTCTTTTGATGTAGCAAGTAAGTGAGACACCGTGTGTGGACATTGTTCAGGCACGCCAGGGTAACTTAGAAGCTGTAAAAGATATATATAGACAATCTGCCAAGTGCTTGCTCAGCAAGGTTTGGAAGGACAAAACCTTGAGTTACTATTTGTAGTATTACCTGATGGACCTAATGCAAGTGATTGTTATGGTAAGCACATCAAATGCCTTTTCAGGGTGATGGGGGTTTTTTTTT
Source organism: Triticum aestivum (assembly GCF_018294505.1). Classification (NCBI taxonomy): domain Eukaryota; kingdom Viridiplantae; phylum Streptophyta; class Magnoliopsida; order Poales; family Poaceae; genus Triticum; species Triticum aestivum. The sequence goes on along the minus strand of NC_057804.1, from coordinate 22,779,044 downwards.
GCTGTGCTGTAGTAACCTTTCGTGCATATACAGGAAGAGTAAAGCGGCTTTGCGAAATTGAGCTTGGTTTAATAACTCAGTGCTGTTTACCTAAGCATGTTCAAAGAGCTGGCGCACAGTATCTACAAAATATGGCCCTTAAGATCAATGTTAAGGTAGGATAAACTGTGCAAGTGCATGCATTGTGGCTCTAATTCGGAGGTCAATCATTCCGCTGACAATTTTAACTTAGGTTGGTGGTCGGAACACCGTACTGGAAAATGCATTGCTTCGGAGGATCCCTCTGTTGACAGATAAGCCTACAATTATATTTGGAGCAGATGTGACACACCCATCTCCTGGGGAGGATATGTCTCCATCTATTGCAGCGGTTAGTGTCCTGTCAATCTTTATACTTTCTGTTATAGCATCGTTGTTTAGGTTATTTTGCTTGAGGCCTAGTGTTTTGAGGATTGATGTTTTTTCATCATTGAAGTGCATGTACTAGAAAAGATAAATTAGCAAATGTACTCTTGTCAAACGATGTATATCTGTTCATTCACGCATGAGCTATTGTAGAAACTCTTTTCATATTGGTACTGTTGTGGGTGCATGCTCTCATTGTATATAATCAGTAGTTTGTGAGTGTCCGACTGAACCTCAATAAAGATCATGTTTGGTACAACTGGATTTTTCCAAAACGAAGTGGCATGGGATTCCTTTCATTTAACGTGTACACTTTTAAGCCCCTTCATACGTATTTTGGGTTTGAGAAGGCTGTGAGAATAAAATAAGCCTCTTTTGCTATTGGGAATATGAGTTCATACTGGGAACAAATGAGATAATTTACCTCAAAGTTGTGGAATTACATAGATAAATTTTATATAACTAGAATGACATATTGTACCAGAAAGTTCTTTTTTCTAGGAATGAACACCATGTCAACATTTACTTCTTTTCTCAAAGCCATGCACTGTCTCTTACTAGATTGTATAACTAGATCATGTCATATTTGTTCTTGCGATGTTCTGCAAAGTAACGTTAAAGCTTTCACAGGTTGTTGCGTCGATGGATTGGCCTGAAGTGTCTAAGTACACATGCTTGGTGTCTTCACAAGGTCATAGGGAAGAAATCATTGCTGACCTTTTCACAGAAGTGAAAGATCCACAGAAGGGGGTTATGTATGGTGGAATGATAAGGTAACGCTGGATATGCCGGTGTTTATTATGGTTGTTTTTCTCCTAATGTAATATTTGTTTTGTACAAATGTGTTTGTTCCAGAGAATTGCTTGTGTCCTTCTATAAAGCAAACAACTCTCGGAAACCTGGAAGGATTATATTTTATCGGTTAGTGAAGAAAATTATGTGTTTGGATTTCTCAATCAACTCCTTTGTTGTCTATACCGAGTTTAATTCCTTTCCTTGCAGAGATGGTGTTAGCGAAGGCCAATTTAGCCAGGTCTTGCTTTATGAAATGGATGCAATATACAGGGTATTCTTTTTGCCTCCTTTATTTTTCTCTGTATCTTTTTTCTTCGAAAAGGGGGGACTCCCCGGCCTCTGCATCAGAACGATGCATACGGCCACATTTTTTTTTAGAGAGAGATTTTTCTCTGTATCTGTATTGTATTTTATTTTATTTTGTCAGTGGCAGAGAATAACAACAGACCTTTAGAATTGCATTTGATTTGATCTTGTTGTTTGCTCTTTCCTAGGCTTGTTCTAGCTTAGAGAACGGTTACCTTCCACAAGTTACATTTGTTGTGGTGCAAAAGCGGCATCACACACGGCTTTTCCCTGAAGATCATCGTTCAGGGGCACTAGCAGATTGAAGCGGAAACATCCTGCCTGGTAAACTAAATTTGCTAAGCAACTAATTATCTTGGCACATGCCACTAGATTGAGTTTTTCACTAACTACAAATGTTGTTGTCAGGAACGGTTGTTGATACAAATATATGCCATCCCAGTGAATTTGACTTTTACCTCTGCAGTCATGCCGGCATTCAGGTAACAGTTGCCCGTCCTACTAACTGCCACTTTCAGATTCTTATTTTCATTTGATGCATACAACACTTTAGTACCCTTTCACTTTGGAGTAATGTAATGGCAATTGTTTATGCCTATCAGGGAACGAGCCGTCCGACTCATTACCATGTCCTCTTCGACGACAATAATTTCACCGCCGATGCGTTGCAAACACTGACTTACAATCTGTGCTACACGTAAGCAGTTTTCGGTAGTTTTTGCTGCAATCCTTCGCTAAAAATATCATCCCCTCTCGTTGATGCCCGTCCTAACTATTCTGTCTCACAGTTATGCACGGTGCACGTGATCCGTCTCGATTGGTACGTATTGATTTGTATTTCTGCATTATCTGATATCTACCTTTTGCCTGAGTGACCGATGCCGCTCCCAATTAGCCATGTATCTCATCTTCTTTCACAGACAATTGGCAGCTAATTTTCTGTTCCATTTGTTCCAACTTAACAGTTCCTCCAGCATACTATGCGCACGTGGCGGCTTTCCGGGCGCGGCACTACCTGGATGACAATCACTCTGATCAGGGATCATCTTCTGTGGGCGGCACCAGAAGGTTTGATCAAGCTGTCCCGGTAAAACCACTGCCCAAAGTTAAGGAGAGTGTCAGGCAGTTCATGTTCTATTGCTGAAGACTGATTTCGCATTTTCTGGACAATAGTGGACGGTTTTGCACCTGTGGGACTTGCAAATGTTATAGGCCAAAACGCGTACTATGATGTGTTGTTTGGAAATTTCTGTGATGTGATATAATGTTGAAAATTATATACCTTTTTTAACAATCATGGTCCCCACCTGAATGCATTACTCAAATTGCTAATCTATTTTTTTTCTTCTTTTCAAAAGGGAGGTTTAAACCTCCGGCGATGCACATTCTTGTTGATTATTCTGTAAGTACAAAACAAAGAGAACTATGGGCGAACCATTACAAGGTACTAGTAGCTGCCCGTGCGCTACAATGGGGCATCCATATTTTTAATAGTTTAAAAATAATTGTGCCATGCATATAATTGGGCATCCATATAACTTTTGTGAGATATGTGTATCTGTAGCATTGACCCCGACCCCATAGAGACGATTCGACAAACTAGTTACCCTTCACCACGGTAAATAACCCAGCCCCAATACTTTATAAAAGGCCACCTCGTTTTTTTTTTAAACGAGGCAAAAGACTTGCCATTTTCATTGATTAAGAAGTGAGAATTGCCCGGTTAATTGACGGAAAACCGGGCTAAAACCGAAACAACCCAACCCATAAACACATGGGCACCACCAGCCAACCTGGGCACCGACATGGAACACACTCCACGACGGCACATGCTGGCCACACGCACGAACAACCGACAACTCCGACTTTGCCGACGATCATTGCCCGGGAAATATGCAGGACTTGCGCCGACCGTGCCCGCCGCAAACGACCACCGAGCGCCTGTCATCATCACCACCTGGATCCGCTCCACCGCAGTTCCGACTTCAAAGCAGCGAGGCAACCCACGAAAGAGCACCTCGGACACGCCGGGAAGATCCGACTACCAAAGCCCGAGCCGCGACCCAAGCTCCTCTCGTCGCCATCATCGTTGCCAAACAGAAATCAGCGCCACCAAACGGCCGCCTCAGCAACCACGCGGCGAAGATGCCGCCATCCACCGCGGCGAAGATGCCGCCTTCCACCGGTCTCCAGTTGTAGCCGGCTCCGAGACGATGCCCCCAAGGAGGAAGAAGACGAGGAGACGCCTTCATCGCCCGATCCCGCGGATCTGAGGATTCCCTCCGGAGCCAAGGCCGCGGGGAGAAGCACCACACCAAAACGACGCTTCCAAGAAAGAGTGCGGCGCCCGCGGGCGTCGCCGTCGCCGGATCCGGCAAAGGCCGGAGAAGGATTTCTCCCGTAGATGCACAACCACCGCGAGCCCGAACCAGCCGGCCACCAACCGCCACCAAACCTGCACCGCAGAGCCACCGAAGGGAATCTCCCGCCAGCGCCCGCGCCCGTCCCAGCTGAGACCGTCCCGCGCGACCCCCCGGCCAGCAGCAGCCGTGCTGCCGGGTACTGGGTGCACACCGCCGTCTCCACCGACCAGCCAACCCCGCCAGAGGAAGGAGGAGCCACGCCCGAAACTCGCCGAGCCGCACCACCTCTCACCGCAGCAGAGACGCCAAACCACAGCAGCTCCGCCGCCGCCCACGCAGCCGACGAGAGCCACCGCCCGCCCGCGGCCGCGCCGCCCAGAGAGCGAAGAGGTCCGGGGCCGCCGCCCCGGCGTCCGAGCACCCGTGCCGCTGACCCCCGCAGCAGAAACCGGGGAAGCCAGATCTGGCCGCGATCGGCTCGATCCAGCCGCCCCACGCAGCGCCCCGCAACAGCCCCCTCCGCACCCGCAAGCCGAGCATCACCCCCGCCGCCAGAGCATCACCGGAGATAGGCGAGGCGGCCGCGCAGTCCACCGCCAGGCACCACGGCGCCGAGCGCCATCCGCCGCCGCTCCCCCAGGACTGGACGCCGCGCGACGGGATGAGGCCCCGCCGCCGCCACCCCCGCACGGGCTTTGCCCGGCGGTGGCCACCGGCGGCGGCGAGGGAGGATGAGCAGGTGGGGGGAGTGGGAGGCGGCGGGGATCTGGTCGCCGCCCGAGTCGCCAAGCTAGGCGACGCGGGGGCCTGTAGTTAATAATTTCTCGGGACTCGGTCTATGATCTGCAAGACAAGTATCCCTCACCTTGTGCACAACTCTCACAGCCATTTCTTTGCCATGCCGAGCCCTAGTATTTACCTGAGAACTCCAGATGCAACTCCAGGTAGCTTTGTTAAAATTTTGTGGGACTTTACCTGCAGTACCATGAGTGCTATCCACCAACCCCAGTACGAGTTGCTCAAATCGAGGATCACCCCCTCCACCTCGAAATATTGGGCAGTGGTGCACATCCCTCCCGCAAACCCAAACCAAGACCCAACGGAAGTTTCCTTCGTGGGAAAATCTATGCCGAATCCGCATATGGCCATAGAGGCTGCTGCGTATGAAGCACTTGCTCGCCTTCGATTAGCGGTACCCTATGCCAGCGATCGAGGGTATTATTACTTCCCGAGTCGCGCAGCACCCGGAGAAGTAGCATCTTTTCCCGGTGGACGAATCGAGAGAGACCCAGTACTGGCCAACCTTGCCCAGTATGTCATCGCTCAAGAGCGTTTGACCCAACGAGTGATGGATTATCTCCAGAGCCTCACTTATTTGAATCCTCAGATCGCCATCGGCAGACCACTGAGACCCGACCAGGAGAGGCACATTCATCGACTAGTCAATCCGCTTCCCCCGATAGAAGAAGAGTGTGCCCCAATCCCAGAGACATTTTCTCAGGACCCTGTCCATTTACCGTTGTCGTTGTAGATGTCATTGCTATGTTTATTGTCCCAGCATTTATTTATGTGTTGCAACTTATGCGTGGTATGCTAAATTTGTGCGATGTATTAAACAATTTTTATTGCAATTAATGAGTGGTTTTTACTTTGGAAAAATTTTATTAATTGTTTTGACTCTCGGTAAATCCTGAAGTGAGATTTTTTTCCCTGAGTTGTTGCAGCATATATTTCTTCATGACATAAAATTTTTTTTAGTCACGCAGCACCATAACAGCAGACTCACCACCCCAACCACTCGACCTAGTGCAAATCCACGTGCATTTTTTTTGCACCAAACTAATCACCTCCCTAACACCCCACAGTCTCAGAGGGAGAGATTTGTGAGTAATTACTCGGGTACAAGTTACCTCCGGCACCCTGACAACAGTTAGCACCTGACACCGCACCTAATCCTCGTGATCACCGCCACCGCGGAGAGCCAACACTCGAGCGGCAGCATCACGACGATCATCGAGGATCATCACGCACAGGAGCACGGAGAACCCCAGCAATGCCGCCAACCCTCCGCACATCAGGATCACGTACCAGTCCGACATCAACTCCGCCATTAGAGCCTCGTCTCGAGCTTCTACAAACAGAAATGGAGGAGAAGGGAGGAGGAGGAGAAGCGAGGCCAGGTGTGAGGAAGAAGAAGGAGCACCTCGGTCGTTTTATAGCTCGAGATTGGTGTACGGTGGGCGAAGTCCACCAGCGCCGCTCGCCGCTCAATCGCCGGTATTCGGAGGCGAATCCGCGAGCAGTGCTGACAGCGCACTGGCCCGCGAGGTGAGTGCACGCTGCGCCGGCAGCTAGCACGTTGCACACTAATGCAGTACGGCTTAGATGCCCTACAAGCTAGACGTCGCCAATTGAGAAAGCGCGAGAAAGCACGCGAGAGAGAGGAAGAAGAGAGAGCCAGAGGTAGAGGAAGAGACCGACAGTGGACCACGGGTCCACCTGTCAGCCACAGAGGGCACTGTGCTCTCGGGTACGACCAGCGTATTTTTAGTAATTTAGAAGTTTATTCTAAATTTACTGTAACCAACAGTAGAAATCTACCGTAAATTTTCCACGCAACGCCAGCATGCCACACTCTAGTTTTGCACCACTTATTGCCCACTCACTATAGCTACGTTTTAATTACATGAGTAGGATGGTTATTTTTGTGATGGTAGGAGTAAGATTTTTCAAAACAACCCTTAGCAAATCTCGAGGACGAGATTTTTCTTAAGGGGGGTAGTGTTGTAACACCCCAAAAATTTAACCATGAATTGTTTATTAAAATTTTGCCAGGAGATTAAAAAATTTACTTTCTGGATTTTCTTTTGATCTCAGGACCTCTCTTTTCTTTGATATTGTGGAGTTTTTACCTCAAGTGGAAACTTTCCAAAAATATTATTGGACTCGTATACTCTCTCAATAAAACAATTCTTTATCAGTGGATTTATTTGCTTAATTGTTTTTCCTGAGCTTTATTCTTTTAAAATGATTTTTCATAAGTTTTGGAGCCTCTTTTGCACTGCAACCATTTGATAAATGCATTTAAAATTTTCACCAAAATTTGGGGATGTCATGTGGTGTTTTTAAATCACTCTGATGTAAAAATATCTTTTATTCATTGGATATTTTAAGCTCTACCCCTAGTTTTCAAAACTAGTCCAGTTGGTAAAATTGCACTACAACCAATTTAAATATTTCTTGAAAACTTCCACCAAAATTAGGGGATGTTAGTGGGAGTATATTATTCAATTTTGTGCAAAAACCCACTGGTGTTCTTTGGAAAATTTGAGCAAAACATCCTCTTTTGCTCTCTAGACCAGATTGGCCTTTTCTACTGCAACTCCATTTTGTATTGCTCTGTTGCCCATGATTCTTTTTCCTACTTATAGTCCTCCCTACAAAACCCTTAAGTCTAGGAGGATGGACCCATTGGAGTACTTTTGGTTCATGATATAATAAAGTTTCTGGTTTTGCCCAACTAACCTTGTCACCCTCTTTATCATCTAAAGAGAATATGATCTGCAGAGTTTGGCCACCCCAAGAATTGCCTAGATGCCCTTAGCATTTTGTCAAACACCTTGTGTGCATAGCCAGATTTGGCATGATTTTTAGTTGGCATTGTGGGCTTGATCCTCTGACCTAACTAACTTGTCCACTAAGCTACTAGCTAACCCTAACCCAGGACTGTTAACTACCAGCATCACCCGAGCTCTCTAACACGCGCTGGCATTTCGTCGAGCACCTGGCGTGAGTGCGCTGGGCGCGCCCAGAGCGCGCGTTTTGCACATGCGTGTGCATGGGTCGCCGCGTCTGGCCCCTGGGTTTTGCTCACCTGCAGAGCCACGCCCGTCCTCATCCACTCACCAGCACCCTCCAGGCCGCCCCTAGAGCCCCACAGCGCCGCCGTCAGGTCGGCCACGGCGGCTAGCGGCCGGCCACGGTGGGTTCCTGCCATGGACGACGCCGCCCAAGCCATGCGCATGCGCCAGCTGCCCTCTGGAGTAGCCCGAGCTTATCCTAGAACACGTCCGCTAGCGCCCGTCGCCGCCACGCACCCCATGTTGCAACAGAACGACGGTTCGCCGGCGTCCTTAGCCACGGCCGCGGAACCGACGTAGCTGCGCTATAAATGGAGACCCCCAAACCCGTCCAGACCCTCAGGCAACCTCGTACCACCCCACTAGCACGCCCCACGGCCAGCAAGCGACGGCGGGAGGCCTTCTTCCTCGCCTCCGGCCAGTTCGGCCGCCGTCACTCTCCGGCTCAGTTCGTCGCGAGCAGACCCTCCCCCGTCCATCCAGCGCCACCACCCGACTCCACTTGGTCTTGCGGAGCCGCCCAAACCCTCAGCTTCGACGGAGAGCCACCATAGTCCGAACCCCCAAATTCTCCCGAAGCCACCTCCGCCGCGAAGCTCGCCGCCGGCGACTCCCTTCGTCCCCGCCAGCCTGTCGACCACCGGGAGGACCGCCCCGGACTGGCGGATCCATCCCCGCCCTCAGTACCCCGCGGGGAGCCGCCGTTCGTCAACGGCGATCGCTGGAGTCCCGCCTCCGCTCGGGCAGAGGAGAAAGGAGGGAGAGACGACTGGTCAAACCTGACCAATGGGCCCGAGGGACCCACTGTCAGTGACCACGAACCGGTGCACGCTGGATTAAGTGAAGACGTAAACCCAGAGTACCAAGCACGTCCTCAAGCAATAGGAAGACACGCTCTGCCAATAAACATGTGCTGTTCTATATGAATCAAATATCTCCGGACACATTACTTTGCAGTGGGGGTTTCCCTCAGAGCGATATCAAGAGCCTGGATAGTGTCCTGCGGCAGTTCTCTCTGCCTACCAGCAAAGAATTGCTGAAGATTGTATAGATTTAGTTTTGCAACTTCCTTTATGGTGACCTTATACTCCTTTCCCCTGAAAAGGAGAAGGATTAACACAAGTGATACATAAATTACAACTACATAAGAAAAATGAAAAACATCATACCCCTGGTATCCTCTCTCGGGATTTGATACTCTGACAATAAATTCTTTAGTTTTGAATGGCAGTGGAGCTGCAGTAAACATTCCCTTTCTTCCATCATAAGCAGGCAATCTCCCATCCAAATGTTGTTTATGCATTCTAACAAGTTCATTAATTATAGATCTGTTCCTCTCACGGGCCATCGATTCAGGACTGGTTGATACCTATATCAATAAGAATATAGCAATTGCTATTCAAATCAACCAGTGTCATGAGATAAAAGAAAGAATATAGCCTCGCGGTGTCTCCCATGTCCGCCATCTCCAGCATCGCGCTGTTCAACACCTTCGCGGTCACGGATCTCACCGCGCTCCAGGAGAAGATCGTGCGCATCGGATACAAGGAGGTGAGTGGCTGAGTGATTGATGTACTGCATGCATCTTCATTATAATCCCCTAGTACTTCTTATTTCAAAGAAGGAACAATCCTGGCATGTTTCAATTTCACGATTTTGGTATAATTGCACAATCACATTATTCCACTTGTTGGGCGGGGCTGTCAAGTGTCAACTGGCTGAATTTACCACCATGGATTTGCAGGGTTTGGAGATATTGAAGGCCTCGCTGCAGTCCAAGACTGTTCTCATGGACGTCTTCCTTGGAAAGAAGTCCCCAAGCCACGACTGAACAGAGAGATCCGGCGTGCACGGTTTGATTGCGATCCGAACGTGAACAAACTATAGGATCGATCCATCTATCCACTTCAGTCGGGTCTATCTTAATTTTCTGATGCATGCACACACATACTAGTTGCAAGTCCGTGCCACCCATGCTGGACAATACCACAGATGATGATACAAGTATCGTATAGGAATTTTTTTTAATTTGCTGCTTTGTCCGGCACTTATTTCTTTATCTTTGAAGTTGTACCCGTCGTCATAAAAAAGCATGGAGCTTATTTCACATTCCACTCCTCTCCACGCCCTCCGCCACCCAAACTACCTCGGGCGATTTCCAGCCGGGTCCGGCATGGCGGACAGCGGATGTGAGTCCTTCACCCCCAGATCCATTGACCCCGAGCTCATCCCACGCGGCCCCGAGGAGGAGATGGCCGCCCGACTTGCGCTCTGCCACTCCTGAGAGGAGACCGTGCCCGGCAGCGCTCGGACTCCTTCCGCCAGGAATCCATTGCGTCCGACCAGGTGCATGGATCCGCCGATAGGTGTGCCGTCGCTACCTCGTAGGAGGTGGTGCAGTCCGTCTGGAGTCCTAATGCGGTGGCGGACATGCAACCCCTCCGTTGACGCGCCGAGCATTGGGACGCGCCGTGGGCCTCGTCTGGCGAAAACATGGCACAGCGTGCCCGCTGTTGAAAGGATCGATATAGTTGACTAGAGGGGGGTGAATAGGCAACTAACAATTTTTAGCTTTTCTTTACCAATTTAAACTGTGCATCAAAGTAGGTTGTCTAGATATGCAACAAGGTGAACAACCTATATGATGCAACAACAACAAACACACGAGCAAGCAAGGGATACAACACAAGTAAGCTTGCAAAAGTAAAGGTGCGAGATAACCAAGAGTTGAGCCGGTGGAGACGAGGATGTGTTACCGAAGTTCCTTCCTTTTGAGGGGAAGTACGTCTCCGTTGGAGCAGTGTGGAGGCACAATGCTCCCCAAGAAGCCACTAGGGCCACTATATTCTCCTCACGCCCTCATACAATGCGAGATGCCGTGATTCCACTATTGGTGCCCTTGAAGGCGGCGACCGAACCTTTACAAACAAGGTTGGGGCAATCTCCACAACTTAATTGGAGGCTCCCAACAACACCACGAAGCTTCACCACAATGGAGTATGGCTCCGAGGTGACCTCAACCGTCTAGGGTGCTCAAATACCCAAGAGTAACAAGATCCGCTAGGGATAAGTGGGGGGGGGGGGATCAAATCTCTCTTGTTGGAAGTGTAGATCGAGGCCTTCTCAACTAATCCCGAGCAAATCAACAAGTTTGATTGGCTAGGGAGAGAGATCGGGTGAAAATGGAGCTTGGAGCAACTATGGAGCTTAGAGGTGGAAGAGGTGGTCAACTAGAGGTAGGAGACACCCCTTTTATAGTCAAGGAAAAGATCCAACCGTTATCCACATGTCCAGCCTGCGACATGCGGTACTACCGCTCCTGGAGCGCGGTACTACTGCAAGGCACCGCGGTACTACCGTGAGTGACCATGGTACTTCCGCGGCAACAGCTAGGACTAGGACATGCCTGACTGAGAGCAGTACTTCCGCTGGCGCGGTACTACCGCTCCCCCTTGCGGTACTACCGCAAGGCAGGAAAGCCCTAGCCCACGAAGAGCGCGGATGAATAAAAATACATCCGTGCCTACTTCCGCTGGAAACGAAACAGTGCAAAAATCCAACGCGGTACTACCGCTAGGGAGCAGTACTACCGTATACCAGCTGAACCAGGCCGCGCGCGGTACTACCGCGCACAAAGCGCGGGACTACCGTGGAGGCGCGGATGTAAAAAATTACATCCGCTCCTCTACCGCGACGCAGCGGTACTAGGCATGAGGGCTACGGTACTACAACTCCAGGGGAGCAGTACTACCGTGGGCACCTGCGGTACTACCGTGCTGGACGAGCGGTACTACCGTGGGGCCGCGGATGTAAAAAATTACATCCGCCCCTACTACCGTACCGAAGCGGCACTAGGCCTGGGAGCCACGGTACTAAGACTCCAGAGGAGCGGTACTACCGTGGGCTCCAGCGGTACTACCGCAGATGCTTGCGGTACTACCGCTCTAGGGAGCAGTACTACCGCAAGTTCAGCTGTAGCCGCCAGAAAAAAGCACAAAGAGGATAACAGAGGGAAGCTCCAAAGTGCAAAGGAAAGGTGGAGGCAAGGAGGGAAATGTGTACGTGATGATTCCACCCGAACCTTTCCGACGCGGACCCCCTCTTAATAGTACGGCCCTCCTACGACTCAAATCCACCAAAAAGAAATGTAGAACAACGCCGTCTTCAATAGTCTTCGAGGGGCACCGAATCGTCTCGTGCCTAGTGATGAAGCGTCTGTGAAACTCAAGGCACACGATTAGTCCGCAAAAGCATTGTCATGAATCACCAAAACACCTTAGGGATAAATATGCCCTTACAATCTCCCCCTTTTTGGTGGATTGATGACAATACGGGATTTGCACAAAAGGAGATAATATTGAGCAAAGGCAAACCCCTCCTCTCTAGAATATAGACGGGCTCCCCCTAGATGTGTGCAATCTAGATGGATGCTTTGGACTGCATAGCACACAAACTAGGATCAACACTCCCCCTATATTTTAGAGACAAAGGCATGGTAACTAACATCTAAGCAGAGCATAGCACAAAGGTAGCACAATATATCACAAGCTCGCTAAGATAGATATAGTGCATATGTCTTACACCATATGAAGTAAAGCAACCCAAAGCAACTGAAACGAGGTTCAAACAAGGTTCAAACGAGAAAGCAGCAAACACACCGAACACAAATGACGACACACGACTCGCAAATCCCTACACTCTCTCCCCTTTGGCATCAAGACGCCAAAAAGGCAGAGAGGACACCTACACACAAGGGGTGGCTCAAGCAGGGAACTCATCCCAACGCTCCTCGTCAGACTCCTCGGCGGGAGGGATGGTCTCCTCGATGTCCTCCTTAGAATCAGTCCACCTGTAGCCTTGCTTCTCCATCCACTCGGCCTCTGGAGTGATGCGATCCTCAGAACCGCCAGACACTTCCTCGCCATACAGCTGCAAGATCTTCTTGTCCCGGCGGCGACTCTCCTTAGATGCCACGTGAGTCCTGTACTGCCCCTTAGCTTGCATGCAGAAAAGAGTCTTCATCTTGTCCTTCAGCTTCTTGGCCCACGAGGGCATAGAGGAACTATGGGAAGACCTAGTAGCACGGCCCTCGGCAACATCCTCTGCGACAGCATCCTCCTCATCAACAGCACCCCTAGCAGCAGACGCCTCAGCACGAGTAGTAGTGTTGGCCCAGTTGGGCTTGACACGGAGACAGATGGGATCATGACGAATCCAGTCAGGAGCAAGGAACTCATCACCAGGGAACATCTTCTCCCAAGTCTTCGAGATCAGCAGAAACGGGTAGGGCCCATAGATAGGCACCTTGCAGTTGAACACCGCAAACCGAAGCTCACACCACATGATGTGTGAGACATCAAGTGGCTGAGTCTAAGACATACGAGCCTCCTCGCATAGGAGCATCATATCCACCATATAGGCATGAACCTTGTCCTTGTCACCAATGCGAGGGAACAAGGAGTTGCGGAAGATGCGATACATGATATCCAGAAAAGAGTTGAGCACCAACGCTGTCTTGCCATTGGCAAGCGCCTTCTCAACATAGTATGGCTGAAGCTTGTCCTTGTTGGCAGACTCAGAATTTGCATGGGGGCGAACACCCACGGGAGTGGCGAGCCTGTCATCAGGAACCTGGAGCAGATCCATAAACTCCTTCTAGGTAGCAGTCAGCTTACGGCCATTGGTCATCCAGGTCATCCTCCGCTCCTCATTAGGGTGAAGGTATACTGAGGCAAAGAACCAACAGATAAGCTCAGGGTCATAGTCAAGGTGAAAAGAGATCACATGTTCAATACCAAACTGCTCCACCAAGTCCAGGGCTTCTCCAAAGTACTCACGAAACTTGTCCTTCCTCATGTGATGCATTTCAATCCATTTCACATCCACGTAAGTATTCTGCTTGTTCTTGATGACATCCAGATAAGTGAGAGTCTGTTGCTTGTTCCAAAACAGCTCACAACCTCTGACAGTAGCACAAGGGTTCACATACGGGTTGAGCTGCCTGAGACGGACGAACTCAGATTGGGGTATCTCATCCATGCCCTTAGTGGGCTCCTTGTGCTTACTAGATGATGTCTTGACATGGCGCTTGAGGGCAGTGGAGCCCTCTGGTGCTTCACCTGGATTGCGCAGACGCTTGGAGCCAGTGTCATGACTGGGATTGGAACGGCGAGAGCCACCACCTGAGACACAAAACGCAAAGCACCCATGACAAGCAAAAGGATCAATGCAAAGACCACGGCAAAGCACAAGAAACACAGAGAAAATATACGTGAAAGTTGCCATGAGATAGATGTGGTCCACGGTAGTACTGCCAGAGCCGGTAGTACCGTGCGAGGTCACGGTAGTACCGGGGTGGGAGCGGTAGTAAAATTTTAGTGCCGCAGCGAGTGCGGTAGTACCGCGCCAGACGGGCGGTAGTACCGGACAAGCGGTAGTACCGCGCCAGACGGGCGGTAGTACTGCACCGCGTCAGATCCAAACGAAAGTTTGAATCTGAAAAGAACCGCGAAACCACGGCGGTGCTACGGTGATCAAATCTAGCATAGGACAAAAAGACAAGTATAATCCCTACGCAAAACTACTCCCCTACATCCTACTCTTGCATAGATTTAGCCTAAAAACCTCAAGAACACACAAGTCTTCCCCACAAACCTAGAGGCAAAGAAAACAACAAAAACGAGAGGGAGTTGGGGAAAGACCTTGGTCCATGGCAAGAGCACGTGGTGGGGAACGATCCCACCGGACGGAATCGCAGGAGAGCGGCCGGAGGCGGAGATCCGGCAAGGGATGCCGTCCCCGTTCTTGAGCGAGGGAGGAGAGGGAGACGAAGTGGGGAAACTGACGAATGGGTATGGGGGAGTTAGAACTCCCCTGCCCGTCCTTATCCCCACGCGTCCATGTTGGCACGGTAGTACCGCATATCATCGCGGTAGTACCGCTTGGGCGGAAGTACCGCACCGAAGCGGTAGTACCGCTCTCCCAGGCGGCAGTAAAAAATTACTGCCGCGTGGGGGCGGTAGTACCATGCTTTCTGTCGTGGATTTGTCACGGCAGATGTCCTAGCGAAAGGACTTAGTCGTGGAGCCATCGCTACGGGTTTACTTGAAGGGGTTAAAGTGGACACAAAGACACGAGGATTTTTATACTAGTTCGGCCCCTTCGATGAAGGTAAAAGCCTACGTCTAGTTGTGATGGAATTGATGTGGTCTCGATGGCTAGGGAGCAAACAAGCTTCGCCTAGGCTCGAGTTGTGGTTGTCTATCTTTGAACCGTCGCCGGGTCGTCCCCTTATATACACGGGTGACGCCCGTCGGTTCATAGAGTCCCAACCGGTTCATACTCGTATCCCGGTTTGTATCTCTCTATTCCTAACTTACAACACAAGTTATACAACAGGCCGGTTTACGGCTACAAGTTCTAAACCGACTATAGGCCTTGGGCCTTTCTCTGCTTATACCACTAACGGAGTTAACCCGGCCCAGGCTGCCGGTTTACACCTAGTGGTAATATCCCCAACATTAGGCCCCAGATTGATTTGAACTGGTTCATGTCAATCCTTCACAAAAACTTGCATCTTGGACATCTTCTAGTGACTGGTAAACCGCCGTATCGTCATCACTTCCGGTTACTGTAAACTGGCATGACGTCATCCTGAAATTTTATCATTTATAACGCCCTCTTTTAATAGCAGTTCCTGGATCCGCGCGCTTGACCTAGCTCGGTTGCTTTATAAATAGGACCGAAGGGTCATTTCTTTCCTTTCCCTTCGCCCCCTCTTCTTCGTCTTCCTCGCGCCGCTGGTCTTGGAGCTCCACCACCGTCGTCGACTTCTGCCTCGTCCTGGGCCGCTGCATCGACCTGAACGTACTAGAGCATTGCAGCCTCTTTCCGCGTCTTCTCCGTTCCCGGTAAGCTTCCTCCCCTTCTTGACCTAGATCTGTTCTTTAGGGTTCCAGTTTCATGCTGTGTCCTTCGCGCGTTCATGTCTGTTCTTTTGACTTTGAATGAATCCATGAACCTGTGTTGTATTTAATAGTGATCCCTGCGCATCCGCTGTAGTCTCTCATCTAAGCCCATAGATCTTCCGCATATACCTGCTCCATAGTTTACTTCTGTTTCTGCCTTACTTCTCGAAACATTTTCTGCTTTCTGTAAGCTTCGCATTTGATCCGCAGCTGTAATATGATCTTGCGAAACTTGTTTCTACATACTTAGTTATCCATAGCTTCAATCGCTTCCAATGCTTAGGTCAGGCGGTTTAACTTACCATAGAAACAGTCGCTAAACCGGTATATATATATCATTAGTCCCCTGGTTGAACCGCCAAAATCCACATGATACTGTATTACGGAAAACCGGTCTATAGATACTGCCTCCGGTTTATCATAATTTAGATCAACACCTTGTACCAAGCATGCTCTTGAACCGGATCAACTATTTCTTGTAGATCTTACCATGGCCAAACAAGTGTATGAATGCAACTGGGTTCCTTCTCGCGTCACCGAATCACAGCTGGATGATCTAGTCTCGATTGGCGCTTTAGATGATAAAGATACAATCCACTGGAGGGTCCCTGGAGAGGAATGTCCTCCTACACCCCAGGAAGGAGAGGTTGTGGTCTTCGCAGATCACCTGGCCCGGGGCTTCAAACCGCCCGGTTCTAAATTTTACCGGGACGTGTTAGCCAATTTTCAGCTCCGTCCCCAGGATATTGGCCCCAACTCCGTCACCAATTTATGCCACTTTCAAGTACTATCTGAAGTATATCTTCAAGAGGAACCTTCTGTTGAACTGTTTAGAGACCTCTTTCATTTAAACCGTCGCACTGAATTCACCGACGGCCCCAATACTGAATTGGGTGGCATGGCTATTCAAAAGAGGAAGGAGATCACTTATCCCCACGTCAAACTCCATACTCACCCCAAGGAGTGGAATGCGACTTGGTTTTATTGCAAAGATACTTCTCCTGAGGATGAAAATCCCTTACCTGGCTTCCGTCCAGAGCGGCTGAGCAACACTCATCCTTTTCCACAAAGACTGAGTGCCAAGGATAGAAGCAAATATGCCCCGCAACTGTCCAAGCTTCGAGCTTTTATGGCCAACGGTTTGACGGGAATAGACCTTGCACGCTGCTGGATATCATGGAGCATACTGCCTCTGAGCCGGCGCTCCGGTTTGATGTGCCAGTATACTGATAGTGTCGACGACCCACTCCGACACACCAAAATCCAACTCTCTGATGATGAAGTTACAGACTCGGTAAAGAAGATGTTGAATGAACCGGAGCATCTCTGTGCTCAAACCGGTCTGCCTCCTTACTGCACCACCAACAAACCGCCAGCGGTAAGCTTTTAGTTGCTCCATCATTAAGCCTGTTACTGCTTTATGTGTCTGACATTTAATTATTTCTGATCCAGGGTGATAATCCGTTTTGGAGCAAGAAACTTTCACAAGATAAAGCGGAGAAAGCAGGGCGGCCAACCCGGCCCAAGACCAAAGTTATTAAGAAACCAGCTCACAAGAGAAAAACCACCGCTTCATCTGACCCAGCCATTGACGATGATGTGGGTAATCCAGATCTTGAGGTAGAACTTGATTCTCTTGGCTTACTTTTTACACGCCTTATTGATGATGATGCTTGTCAGGACGACGCTGAGGCCAGCAATGCAGGATTCCCTGAGGTAACTATTCTCTCTTCCGATTCAGAAAATTTTCCTTTGCCAAAATTTCACCAGGCAAACCGGAAAGTTAATTTTTCTCACCCTCTTGCTTATTTGGATCCCAAATTTCTTATGAAGACGCAGCAACATGAAGCTCGCCGCACAACCCGGCACAGTGGTCAGGTAGTTACCTCTGCCGGTTTACCAAACAGCCCGGTTCGAAAGCGCCGCTCCGAGGTCTCCGACCTTTTTATTGCTTTAAATTCTAAAGCGGGTTTCTTCCGTCAACCTCTTAATCCGTCCGACTCCGATTATCAGGTCACTTCCCATTCATCCTCTGGTGAATCATCGGCCACTCAGTTACCACCATTGAAGATAGTTGCCGGGTAAGCCAAACCGTGCATATGCTTCTAGTATATTGTGTAATGGCTTATGCTTTTCACTGACTCTTGGTTTTTTCTCTTAGAACCAAACCAAAACCAAGCAAGAAGGCCCGTTTGGATAAAGGGGCTGAAGAAGATGCCGCCCCAGATCATGAGAGAGCGCCAGATCTTGAAAATTTTGCCTCTGAAGATATTCCCAATGATCCTCCGCTGCAAGATGATGTTATTCCCGAAGAGAGGCCTGTTAACACTTCAATCTCTGCCGATCCGCC
Source organism: Triticum aestivum (assembly GCF_018294505.1). Taxonomy (NCBI): domain Eukaryota; kingdom Viridiplantae; phylum Streptophyta; class Magnoliopsida; order Poales; family Poaceae; genus Triticum; species Triticum aestivum. The sequence continues at coordinate 22,760,998 of NC_057804.1, read as the reverse complement.
TGCCAGCTCCGTCCGGTTTGATAAATCCCACAGTCCTGCTGACAAAACGGCCGTGCCCACACAATCCGTCGAGTCCAAAGATGATGACGTTGTGATTACTGGTATGGGCCGCTCTGAACCGGAGAATCCTGCAACTTTAACCAGGCACACTGTGAAAGAAGATTTTTCCGCTTTGAATAAAGGAAAATGGGATGTTGAACTGGAGACATATGCTGCTCTGAGCGCCCAAGACCTTCATTCTGGCTACTTAAATCGGCTTTATACTAGCCGTGACTGTGAAGCTGGCCTGGTCAAGATGATGAGGGATAAGTTTGAGGTAACCCACTCCTTTACTTACTGCCATTATATCAGTCCTTCTAGCCCCCAAGGGCCGGTTTGTAATCTTGATCAAACCGGGACTTGAATATATTCCTTAACAATTTTGAAATCCACCTACATAGCCCCCAAGGGCCGGTTTAACTTAGCATGCTTAAACCGGGGCTTCAATAAAAACTGTCCTTGGAAACATACGTAGATCAAATAGCCATTAGCCCCCAAGTGCCAAGTTGAATACTTGTATTGAGCTTGGGACTTTGCCACCTAATAACATGTATAAAAAATTGAAGGTGCATTAGCCCCCAAGTATCAGGCATATAACTTTGTTATGTGGTTGATACTTCAATTTCTTGAACCTCATGTTGAAAATACTGTCTGTATGCAGGCTGAGGTGAGGATCAAAGAGGACCAGATTGCCGATTTACAGGAGGCACTGAAAACCCAACAGGCCGAAACAGACAAGGCCAAGAAAGAATTAACCATTGCTTTGAACACCACTGAACAGCTGAAGGAAGGCTTCAAGAAAGAGCAGGCTGAATGGGCCACTGAGAAGGCCACTTTAATCAAACGAGCGGAAAATGCTGAAGCTGCCCTTAAACCGGTGGTAGATGATCTTACAGCCGTAAAGCGGCAAGTACACTCCATGACCGCGGCGATCTTTGGTAAGCTCCTTTGAACATTTGTGATGCTTTAAACTTGCTGTAGTATAAATCCGGTTTGAGACTATCTCTTTATTGTTGTAGGCACACGCATCGGGCACTTAGGAAACGATGTGCGGAAGAAACTAAAGGCTGTCTACACCTTAGTAGAACAGCTATATACCGGAGCCCAGCGGATCATCATCACAGCCTCTCATAACAACCCGGCACCTTCCTTACTCTAGGATACTCTGAACAGGTTGTCCATGCTTCCAGCCCGGATTGAGGAGGTGAAAAAAATCTGCTGCCTGAACCGGAGCTATTAATGCTTTGATCCGAGCCAAGGCATGGGTACCAGATTTTGACCCTGTGGAAGCAGCTCAAGGCTACCCCAGTGTGAAGGAAGATGGTTCTGAATTTAATGAAGAGGATTTACGGGCGATAAACCGTGCAGTGCGCCCTCTGGCTTGTCAGCTGGCTGAAGAAGCAAACTTGACGCATTATCAAGCACAGTACAATGACCAGAACAAACGAGTGCCTGCCCCAACTTTTGAAGCGGAAAATCTGATCCCTCCAATCCGTAAGCATACTTACGCTCCTGATATTGAACCGTCTTCCCTGATCCATGAAGAGGCTGTTTTCCAAGCTTTAATGGGAATCGACTGGACCACTGTTGATTTCCAGCCAATGGGTAGAGACGAGGAAGCTGAAACGGCGGAGGATGAGGAGCAGGCTTGAACCGGAGGCCGGTTTGAATAGCTGTCGTTGGCAGCTGTCCAAAAGAACAATGATCTTATTTGGGCACCATGTTTCCTTGTAATAGGATAGTTAATACTTCTATCTTGAGTATGCCTTCGTGCATAAGTACTGAAGCTTTTTGTTTGAAAAAACCTCGACTCGTATTTCCTGCAATCAGAAAAATTTGAACTTCGGCGGCAGTTATACCGCCAGCCGGTTTATGATCTTGAATATATGTATCAGTAATACAACAAATAGGTGACACAAATACCTACCATGTCTGGGCATGAAGCTAGCTTAGCCAAGCTTGAACGGAGGTTTTTATAAACCATCACCATCAATAAAGCGGGGAGAGAACAGCTCCCATATGAACCGTGCTGAATCAACACAAGCCCCCTTGTTACTCGATGAGGGTAACAAGAAAAGGTAAACTGGGCATACGTCTCCGGTTTAAAGGGAAATCAAATCCATCGGCTGAACCGGAAAAAAGGTGTTTTGTTGATATAAAAGAAATCCAACAAAAACAAAGATCAAAGAAGCCATGAAAATAACATGGAAACCAAGGCAATGATAAAAACGTTTTACCAACATATGCTATACTGAGCTGTTCAGATGGTATTACCATGGTCGGACAGGATCATGTCCCCAATAGGTGTGACAATGATTCAAGTCAGCCAGGTACCCAAATGACTCGTGGCATATATGCCAGATCAAGAGGCGTGGTAATGGTTCGGGTTCGACCATTCCCCCAAGTGATTTGATGGCCTTAGGCCGACCAAGAGGCGTGACTGGTTAAGACTTGACCATGTCCCCAAGTGATCTGGTGGTTGTCGCCTATCAAAAGGTGTGCATTGGTTCGGACTCGACCAAGGCCCCTAGTGATATATAAAAAAGCAAATGTCAAGGGGTAAACCGGAGGCCGCTTTTTTAAAAAATAGAGGTACTCCATGTAACCACACATGATAAGAAAGACAGAGACCCCGCTTTAGCTGAGGCTCCGGTTTTATTATATCGAAGATAATATATACATTGTCATGATATGTACATAAATAGAGCCGATGGCTCAAGTGTAGTAAGGCCGAAGATGAGCTATGTTCCACGGCCTGTTGGTCTCCTCCTCTGATGTGCGTGAGTCTTGATGCTCTCGAATATCAATCAGATAGTATGATCCGTTGTGTAGATTCTTGCTGACCACGAAAGGTCCTTCCCAAGGTGGGGATAACTTGTGCATATCTATCAGGTCTTGGATGAGTCGAAGCACCAAATCTCCTTCTTGAAAGGTTCTGGTTTTAACCCGGCGACTGTGATAACGACGAAGATCTTGCTGGTAAATCGCCGAACGGGCAGCTGCCATATCACGCTCTTCATCCAATAGGTCCAAAGCGTCTTGCCGTGCCATCTCGTTGTCCGCTTCAACATAAGCCGCCACACGAGGTGAATCGTGCCGGATATCACCGGGGAGAACTGCCTCTGCTCCATAGACCATAAAAAACGGTGTGTATCCAGTGGACCGGTTTGGCGTAGTGTTGATACTCCATAGCACAGATGGTAGCTCTTCAACCCAGCATCCTGGTGTCCTCTGTAATGGGACCATAAGCCGGGGTTTGATGCCTCGTAAGATCTCTTGATTAGCTCGTTCTGCCTGTCCGTTGGACTGGGGGTGAGCCACTGATGACACGTCAAGCCGGATGTGCTCACGTTCACAGAACTCTTTCATAGCACCCTTGGATAAATTGGTACCATTGTCAGTAATGATACTGTGTGGAAAGCCAAACCGGAAGATCACCTTTTTGATGAACTGCACTGCTGTTGCTACATCACACTTGCTGACAGGCTCCGCTTCAACCCACTTGGTAAATTTGTCAACTGCCACCAAAAGGTGGGTTTTCTTATCCTTTGATCTTTTAAAAGGTCCAACCATATCCAGCCCCCAAGTTGCAAACGGCCATGTTATTGGGATCATCCTCAGCTCTTGAGCCGGCACATGAGCACGCCTTGAAAATTTCTGACATCCATCACACCGTTTAACCAAGTCCTCCGCATCGGCGTGCGCTGTCAACCAGTAAAACCCGTGACGAAACGCCTTTGCTACCAGAGACTTTGAACCGGCGTGGTGTCCACAATCCCCTTCATGGATTTCTCTTAAGATTTCACAACCTTCCTCAGGAGAAACACAACGTTGAAACGCCCCTGATATACTGCAATGATGTAACTCACCATTGAGAATCGTCATAGACTTGGATCGCCGGACTATCTGTCTGGCCAGAATCTCATCTTCTGGCAACTCCCCTCGGGTCATGTATGCAAGAAAAGGAACCGTCCAATCCGGAATAGCATGTAATGCTGCTACTAACTGAGCCTCCGGATCAGGAATAGCCAAATCCGCTTCACCTGGGAGCTGGACTGACGGGTTGTGCAATACGTCCAAAAAGACATTAGGCGGGACCGGTTTGCGCTGAGAACCCAACCGGCTTAAAGCGTCCGCTGCTTCATTCTTCCGGCGGTCCACATGATCCACCTGATAACCCTTGAAGCAACCCGCAATATTATCCACTTCCCGTCGATATGCAGCCATGAGCGGGTCCTTAGAATCCCAAGTGCCAGACACCTGCTGAGCCACAAGGTCCGAGTCACCAAAGCACTTAACCCGACTTAAGTTCATCTCTTTAGCCATCCGGAGACCATGGAGCAAGGCTTCGTACTCAGCTGCATTATTAGTACAAGGGAACATTAAGCGGAGAACATAACAAAACTTATCACCTCGTGGGGAAGTTAAGACGACTCCAGCCCCCGAGCCTTCCAACTGCCTGGATCCATCGAAATGAATAGTCCAATATGTGTGATCCGGCTTCTCCTCTGGCGCTTGTAACTCTGTCCAATCATTAATGAAATCGACGAGTGCTTGAGACTTCACCGCCGTCCGAGGTACATACTTCAGTCCATGTGGCCCAAGCTCTATAGCCCACTTGGCAATCCGGCCAGTCGCCTCCCGGTTCTGTATGATATCACCCAAGGGAGCTGAACTGACCACTATGATGGGGTGCCCTTGAAAATACTGCTTCAATTTCCGGCTGGCCATGAAAACACCATATACTAGTTTCTGCCAATGCGGATACCTTTGCTTGGACTCAATGAGCACCTCGCTGATATAATAAACCGGCCGCTGAACCGGATACTCCTTGCCCGCCTCCTTGCGTTCCACCACAATAGCCACGCTAACTGCTCGAGCATTAGCTGCTACATATAACATTAGTGGCTCCTTGTCAACCGGAGCTGCAAGAACAGGCGGGTTGGCTAACTGCCGCTTTAGATCCTCAAATGCTTCATCAGCAGCTGGACTCCAGACGAAATTATCTGTCTTCCTGAGCATTTGGTACAAAGGGATGGCCTTCTCTCCGAGGCGGCTGATAAGCCGGCTCAGTGCGGCGATTCTACCCGCCAAACACTGAACATCATTGATACACTTCGGTTTAGCCAGGGAAGTAATAGCCTTAATTTTCTCCGGATTAGCCTCAATTCCTCTGTTAGACACCAGAAATCCCAATAACTTGCCCACCGGAACACCAAAAACACACTTGGCCGGATTAAGCATCATCTTGTAAATGCGCAAGTTGTCAAAGGTTTCCTTCAAATCATCCACCAGCGTCTCCTTCTGCCTTGATTTTACTACAATATCATCCACATAGGCATGCACATTGCGGCCGATCTGTTTGTGCAGGCAATTCTGTACGCACCGCTGATAGGTAGCCTGAGCACTTTTGAGCCCGAAGGGCATAGACACATAGCAGAAGGTTCCAAAGGGAGTGATAAACGTTGTTTTCTCCTGGTCCTTAACCGCCATTTTGATCTGATGATATCTAGAATATGCATCCAAAAAACTCAAGTGCTCACAACCTGCCATGGCATCAATGATATGATCAATGCGGGGGAGGGCAAAAGGATCCGCTGGACAGGCCTTATTAAGATCTGTGTAATCCACGCACATACGCCAAGTGCCATTTTTCTTAAGAACCAGCACCGGATTAGCAAGCCACTCCGGATGAAACACCTCAATGATAAAGCCAGCTGCTAAAAGCCTGGCCACTTCCTCTCCAATAGCTTTGTGTCTTTCTTCGTTAAACCGGAAAATACTGTCGCCATCGGAACAGCCCCCGATCATATCGTCCTGTAACTGGTACAATGACTCAGTCTCTCCTGTTGAAGATTCGTCGCCGGAATAGACGACGGTCTCACTACCGTGTTCTGAACCGTCTTCGCGTTCTCCTCCGTGGACGACTCCAATGAAGGCAGCTTCATGGCCGGTTTAACCTGGGTAGGTCTCGCACGCTGAGCCATCTCGACGAGGTCGGTGCAGATGTCCGGCTCAGGCCCAGGCTCACCGATCTTGCCGATGAAAACGTGTATGCCACCAAAGGGGACCCGGTACCCGTACTCGATCGAATCGGCCTCGGGACCCCATCCTGCGTCGTCGATGTAGATCCGGCCACGGCGACTCTTGGTCATCCGGCCCACGACGTAGCCTTCGAGTCCCTTGAGCTTGCCCTCCAAGATCGTCAAACCATCGTGTGATTGCCCCACGGTGGGCGCCAACTGTCGTGGATTTGTCACGGCAGATGTCCTAGCGAAAGGACTTAGTCGTGGAGCCATCGCTACGGGTTTACTTGAAGGGGTTAAAGCGGACACAAAGACACGAGGATTTTTATACTAGTTCGGCCCCTTCGATGAAGGTAAAAGCCTACGTCTAGTTGTGATGGAATTGATGTGGTCTCGATGGCTAGGGAGCAAACAAGCTTCGCCTAGGCTCGAGTTGTGGTTGTCTGTCTTTGAACCGTCGCCGGGTCGTCCCCTTATATACACGGGTGACGCCCGTCGGTTCATAGAGTCCCAACCGGTTCATACTCATATCCCGGTTGGTATCTCTCTATTCCTAACTTACAACACAAGTTATACAACAGGCCGGTTTACGGCTACAAGTTCTAAACCGACTACAGGCCTTGGGCCTTTCTCTGCTTATACCACTAACGGAGTTAACCCGGCCCAGGCTGCCGGTTTACACCTAGTGGTAATATCCCCAACACTTTCCACACGCGGTAGTACCGTAGTAGGCTGCGGTAGTACCGTGAGCTCATGAAAAGGCATGTTTTAACACACAGAAAGAGGTCTTTGCAAGGAATCTTTTGGCACAAGAGACACCACAAGAACACGCACAACCCAAGGCAAAAAGACAACAAGGAGCAACCATGCGACACTACCTCTCAAAAGGAGAGGGCGGTGGCCGGAGCCACCTATGTTTGAGTTAGTTGGTATGGCACCGCGAGGAATTATCCTTGGGCCCATGACCAAAAATCGTCTTTGAAGCACAAGTACCATCAAAAATGGCTAATGTGAAAGAGTTGATCGATTTATGCATAATGGGGGGAGGGAGAGTTCATTGATAGAACAACACTCCCCATATGTCCATGCCTACACCTAAACTAGACAACAAGTTGAGTGTGATGGGGGTGCAAGGGTTCAAGTCACATTGCTTGAATCAATGATATTTAGCTCATGCCTTAACTCGTGAAATCTTGCTTCATCCAAGGGCTTCGTGAAAATATCTGCAAGGTTATCATGAGTGTTGACATACTTCAGCTCGATCTCCCCTCGCCTAATGTGATCCCGGATGAAGTGATACCGAATCTCAATATGCTTCGTCTTGAAGTGTTGCACCGGGTTGAGAGAAATCTTGATGGCACTTTCATTATCACACCAAAGAGGCACTTTGTCACAAATGACACCTACTCCTTTAAAGTTTGCCTCATCCATAAGAGTTGTGCACAACTACTACCGGCTGCCACATATTCCGCTTCGGTGGACGAGAGAGACACACAACTTTGCTTCTTGGAAGACCAACTCACCAAAGAGCAACCAAGAAATTGGCACCCTCCGGAGGTGGACTTCCTATCCACTTTGTCTCCCGCCCAATCGGAATCCGTATATCCTTCAAGCTTGAAGTTTGCCCCTCTTGGGTACCATAAGCCAAAGTTTGGGGTATGAGCCAAATATCGAAAGATTCACTTGACCGCCACATAGTGACTTTCCTTCGGTGCGGCTTGAAACTGTGCACACATTCCCACACTCAACATGATATCCGGTCTAGATGCACAAAGGTAAAGCAAGGAGCCAATCATGGAGCGATATACCTTTTGATCCACCGCTTTACCATTGGGATCAATGTCAAGTTGGCACTTGGTAGGCATTGGAGTAGAAGCCGGCTTGACATCACTTAGCTTGAATCTTTTTAGCATGTCTTGAGTATATTTGGCTTGGTTGATGAAGGTTCCTTCTCTTCTTTGTTTGATATCAAAACCAAGGAAGAACTTCAACTCTCCCATCGAAGACATCTTGAACTTGGAGGTCATGAGAGCGGCAAATTCCTCATTGAAAGCTTTGTTAGGGGAACCAAAGATAATATCATCAACATATAGTTGGCATACAAACAACTCCCCTTTGACCTTCTTAGTAAAAAGAGTGGGATCGATTTGCCCCACCTCAAATCCACGGTCTTGTAACAACTCGGTAAGGTGGTCATACCACGCACGTGGGGCTTGTTTAAGGCCATAGAGTGCCTTATCGAGTTGATACACATGATCCGGGAAGTAGGGATCCTCGAACCCGGGGGGTTGCTTGACATAGACCAACTCATTAATAGGACCATTAAGAAAAGCACTTTTCACATCCATTTGTTGCAACTTAAAGTTGTGATGGGAATCATAAGGAATCAACAAACGAATGGATTCAAGGCGAGCAACGGGAGCAAAGATTTCACCGTAGTAGATACCCTTGACTTGGGAGTAGCCTTGTGCTACCAATCTTGCCTTGTTGCGAATGATGTTCCCATGAGCATCTTGCTTGTTCTTGAAAATCCACTTGGTTCCAATGACGTTGTGGTTCCCCGATGGCCTTGGGACCAATCTCCACACCTTGTTGTACTCGAAGTTGTTGAGTTCTTCATGCATGACATTGAGCCAATCCGAGTCTTCGAGCGCCTCATAGACCTTTTGGGGTTCAACACAAGAGACAAACGCGTGATGTTTACAATAGTTTGCTAATTGTCTACGAGTGCTTACCCCTTTCTTAGGCTTCCAACCACATTCTCCATGAGATGGCCTTTGGTGGTGAGTTTGGAAGCAATCTTCGCGGCATGACGCTCTAATTCCTCCTCGGATGTGGAAGGAGGAGGGTTAACTCGATTATCTTGAGCGTCGTCTTGAGCTTGTTCTTGATCTTGAGCTTGCTCATGATCTTGAACTTGCTCGAGGGGGAGAACTTGACCTTGGGCATCATTTGGAGGTTCACCACCATCTTGAGATTGATCTTGCCCTTGGTCTTGTTCACGAGGTTGAGGGCCTTCACTTTGTTCTTCGGAAGCGTGTGGGTCTTGAGGAGGTGATGGCTCCACTTGAGTGGAGCATTGTCCTTCTCCTTCGGCCACAAGGGGTTCCTCAATGGGTAGAATATGACCAATACCCATTCTTCTTATGGCTTGGGGAGGAATTTCATCACCTACATCACAAGTACCACTTTGCTCCACTTGGGAGCCGTTATTTTCGTCAAACTCCACGTTACACGTCTCCTCAATGAGTCCGGTTGACTTGTTGAGAACACGGTAAGCATGAGAGTTTGTAGCATAACCAACAAATATGCCCTCATAAGCTCTAGCCTCAAATTTAGACAAACGAACACCTTTCTTGAGAATTAAACACTTACACCCGAACACCCGGAAGTACTTGAGATTGGGCTTGTTACCGGTGAGTATCTCATAAGGAGTCTTGTTCAAGCCTTTGCGGAGATAGAGCCGGTTGGATGCATGACACGCTGTGTTGATGGCTTCGGCCCAAAAGTTGTATGGAGACTTGAACTCCGCCATCATGGTCCTTGCCGCATCCATCAACGTCCGGTTCTTCCTCTCTGCTACACCATTTTGTTGAGGGGTATATGGTGCAGCATATTGATGCTTGATCCCCTCATCACTAAGAAACTCATCCAAGGTGTAGTTCTTGAACTCGGTGCCGTTGTCACTCCTTATTGTCAAGATCTTTGCATCATGTTGACGTTGAGCTTCATTTGCAAAGTCGATGACGGTTTGTTGAGTCTCACTCTTCCTCTTGAAGAAGTATACCCAAGTGTATCTTGAATAATCATCCACAATCACCAAGCAATACTTTCTACCTCCAAGACTATCAAATGATGGGGGCCCAAAGAGATCCATGTGAAGGAGCTCCAAGGGTCTCTTCGAGTAGATGATGGTCGTGGGAGGGTGAGCCTTCTCATGAAGCTTTCCTTCAATACAAGCACTGCAAGCACGGTCTTTGGCAAAACTAACATTTGTTAGTCCACGGACATGGTCCCCCTTGAGAAGACTTTGCAAAGATCTCATATTGCCGTGGGCTAAACGGCGATGCCAAAGCCATCCCACGTCAACTTTAGCCATTAGGCATGTCGCGGTCTTAGTGGGTCGCTCCGAAAAGTTTATCACATAGAGAATGTTCTCGACATGCCCAACAAAGGTTGCTTTAAGAGTCTTGCTCCACAAGAGGGCCACGGTATCAATGTCAAAGAAGGTGGCAAAGCCCATGAGTGCAAGTTGACGAACGGAAAGTAAATTGTATGCAAGGGACTCAACAAGCATGACTTTCTTGATCGTTAGATCATGAGAAATGACAACCTTGCCAAGACCCAATACCTTAGAATGTGAGGCATCACCCCACTCTACATTGGTGGGCATAGATGAAATCTTTTGCACGTCCACCACCAAGTCCTTGCTCCCGGTCATATGATTTGTTGCTCCACTATCGAGCAACCATGATCCCCCACCGGAAGCAACCACCTACCAGAGATCAATGCTTGGTTTTAGGTACCCATTTAGTAATGGGTCCTTTGATGTTAGTAACAAGGGTCTTAGGAACCCAAATAGACCATTCAATGTACTCATAAGGAGAACCAACAAATTTAGCATAAACATGTCCATCACTAGCACGACACAACACATATGACGGGTTAAAGTCGCCGGCTTTGTTGGAGGAAATGGTTTTGCCCTTTTTGACATCAACGCCCTTCACTTTTTCCTTCTTCTCCTTAGGAGCACCCTCTCCCTCTTTCATAAAAGTTTGCTTGAGAGGAGAGGACATTTGGTCTTGTCGTTCTTCTTCTTATTCTTGGACTTGGGTGCAAACCCAATTCCCTTCTTGGCCACAACTTCCTTTCGATTGCTCAAAAGGTCGTTGAGGTTCTTCTCACCTTGAATGCAAGTCACAAGGCCTTTCTCAAGTTGATCCTTCAACTTGGCATTCTCCTCCACAAGATGCACATGCTCACAACACGAGTTAGTAGCATATGCATTATCAATTAATACCATATGAGGGAAGGTGGCCTTTTCCTTGGTTAGCTTAACTTGGAGTTGAGCATGAGACTCCTTGAGGTTAGCGTGAGCACCCTTCAAGACCTTGTGGGCCTTGTCAAGTACCTCAAACTCCTCCTTGAGTCTAGCATGATCAACCCCAAGTTTAGCCTTCTCGGAAGTTAGCACACAAGACACGACAAGAGCATGATCAAGATCTTTCTTTAACTTAGCATGGTCATCATTGTATGACTCCTCAAGAGTCAAACGATGCCCACGCTCTTCCTCAAGAGCATTAGAGAGATCCGATATCTCATCGGCATAGTCACGACTATGACATTCCATCTTAGAGATGGTTTCTTAGTGAGCCTCGATCATGTCATTGGCATCACCAAGTTGTTCCAAGAGAGCAACAAAGTGCTTCTTGGATTTGCCCTTGAGCTTACTCATAAAAGACTCAAATTCATTCACTTCCTCATTAGACCCATCATGTTCATCAATGCAATCCTCCAAGGAGGGATTAGTAATGATGGTGGTTTTGATGTCTGGGGTTACCTTGTTGGAAGCTTTAGCCATGAGGCACTTGGCGGTGATGTTCTCGTTGGGTGAATCAAAGAGAGACGCCCGGGGAGTGGTAGCAATGGCAACGGACGCCATGGCCATTGCTTCTCCATTTTCATCATCATCGTCATCCTCATGGTATTCGTCTTGAACCACCAACCCACGAGTAGGAGTCTTCTTGGTGAAGTTGTTCTTGTTGAGGAAGGACTTGGCTTTGTCTTTTTGGGTGAACTTGCCACCATTGTCTTCCCGCTTCTCGTAAGGACAATCCGCAACGAAATGGCTCACATTGCCACAGTTGAAGCAAGTTCTAACTCGTAGCTTGCCCTTGAAGCCACTTGAGTTGTTCTTGTTGAAGTTGGGTCTTGTATTCTTCTTGCTCCAAAATTGTCTTGAAGCAAGAGCCATGTGCTCATGATAATCATATTTGGTGTCTTCGGGGTTTCTCTCCTCATCTTCCTCTTCTTCCTCTTCTTCCACACTAACCTTGGCCTTCAAAGCAAGGTTGGACTTCTTTGCCCTTTGAGAGCGGAGCACCGTATTGTCGGCGGTCTTGTCCAAGATGCTCATTGCAACGAACTCATCCAACACTTCACTTGAGGTCATGGAGTGGAAGTCCGGTCTTTGACGAATGACGGAGGACATGGCCTTGTTGTAGGGCATCATGGCCTTGAGGAAATTGCGCTTGATCCAATTGTCATCCATGTCCTTGCTCCCATGATCTCGGAGTGAGACCGCGAGTTTGGTCACTCTTCGAAAGAGCTCACGGGGTTCTTCATCTTCTTTCATTGCAAACTCATCGGCTTCATCTTGTACCACTTCATAGTTGGAGCGTTGAATGCTAGCACTTCCTCGATAGAGAGACACAACACATTGCCATGCGTCTTTGGCCATGGCATCAGGTCGAAGATGAGGGAGATCTTCGGGAAGGATTGCATCTTGGATGATAAAGAGAGCACTCTCATTGAATTGATTATCCACCACTTCTCTCAGGGTGAAGTTGCTTCGGTCATGTGGATAGAAATCTTCTTCAATGATTCTCCAAAGATTAGTATTCACATGATTTAAATGACGCTTGAAGCGATACACCCAAGAATCAAAATCCTCATTTTTCACAATCTTAGGAGGAGGACCGGCATGATTTAAATGAGTAGAGGGAAGCGGTCCTCCATAAATTGGAGGTTCCACATGGGCAAAGATGTCGGTGCCATTTCTACCGAAGGACCCTTCTCACTATTAGCTCCCCCCTTGTCGGAGTTAGCATCCGTCACCTTGTGAGCAGGATCACCCACTTTCAACGGCGAGGTAGGTAGTTTAAGTCCTTCTAAGAATTTATTAAACATGCTTTCAACCCTGGTTGTCATGGAGGTTTTCAGTGTGTCCAAGACCACATTGAATTCCTCACGGGACACCGCGGTTTCCCCATTACCCGTAGACGAGATCGGATTCACACCGGAGTGCTCCTCCTCCCCACCATCTACGGTGTCAACCATACTCTTCGGACGACAAAGTCCTTAATAAAGAGACGAGGCTCTGATACCAATTGAAAGGATCGATATAGTTGACTAGAGGGGGGTGAATAGGCAACTAACAATTTTTAGCTTTTCTTTACCAATTTAAACTTTGCATCAAAGTAGGTTGTCTAGATATGAAACTAGGTGAACAACCTATATGGTGCAACAACAACAAACACACGAGCAAGCAAGGGATACAACACAAGTAAGCTTGCAAAAGTAAAGGTGCGAGATAACCAAGAGTGGAGCCGGTGGAGACGAGGATGTGTTACTGAAGTTCCTTCCTTTTGAGGGGAAGTACGTCTCCGTTGGAGCGGTGTGGAGGCACAATGCTCCCCAAGAAGCCACTAGGGCCACCGTATTCTCCTCACGCCCTCACACAATGCGAGATGCCGTGATTCCACTATTGGTGCCCTTGAAGGTGGCGACCGAACCTTTACAAACAAGGTTGGGGCAATCTCCACAACTTAATTGGAGGCTCCCAACAACACCACGAAGCTTCACCACAATGGAGTATGGCTCCGAGGTGACCTCAACCATCTAGGGTGCTCAAACACCCAAGAGTAAGAAGATCCGCTAGGGATAAGTGGGGGGAATCAAATCTCTCTTGGTGGAAGTGTAGATCGAGGCCTTCTCAACTAATCCCGAGCAAATCAACAAGTTTGATTGGCTAGGGAGAGAGATCGGGCGAAAATGGAGCTTGGAGCAACTATGGAGCTTAGAGGTGGAAGAGGTGGTCAACTAGAGGTAGGAGACACCCCTTTTATAGTCAAGGAAAAGATCCAACCGTTATCCACATGTCCAGCCTGCGACATGCGGTACTACCGCTCCTGGAGCGCGGTACTACCGCAAGGCACCGCGGTACTACCGTGAGTGACCACGGTACTTCCGCAGCAGTAGCTGATACGTCTCCAACGTATCTATAATTTTTGATTGCTCCATGCTACTTTATCTACTGTTTTAGGCAATATTGGGCTTTATTATCCACTTTTATATTATTTTTGGGACTAACCTATTAACCGGAGGCCCAGCCCAGATTTGCTGTTCTATGCCTATTTCAGTGTTTCGAGGAAAAGGAATATCAGACGGAGTCAAAACGGAACAAAATATACTGGACAAGTTATTTTTGGAAGGAAAGCAACCCGGGAGACTTGGAGTCCACGTCAAGAAAGAAACGAGGATGGCACGAGGTAGGGGGCGCGCCCACCCCCCTGGGCGCGCCCTCCACCCTCGTGGGGCCCTCGTGGCTCCCCTGACGTATTTCTTCCTCCTATATATACCAATATACCCTAAAACTTCCAGAACAGAAGATAGATCGGGAGTTCCGCCGCCGCAAGCCTCTGTAGCCACCAAAAACCTCTCGGGAGCCCGTTCCGGTACCCTGCCGGAGGGGGATCCCATCACCGGTGGCCATTGTCAGTGTCAAAACCGGCGGATCTCGGGTAGGGGGTCCCGAACTGTGCGTCTAGGCGGATGGTAACAGGAGACAAGGGACACGATGTTTTTACCCAGGTTCGGGCCCTCTCGATGGAGGTAAAACCCTACTCCTGCTTGATTGATATTGATGATATGGGTAGTACAAGAGTGGATCTACCACGAGATCAAGGAGGCTAAACCCTAGAAGCTAGCCTATGGTATGATTGTTGTTCGTCCTATGGACTAAAACCCTCCGGTTTATATAGGCATCGGAGAGGGCTAGGGTTACACAGAGTCGGTTACAATGGTAGGAGATCTACATATCCGTATTGCCAAGCTTGCCTTCCACGCCAAGGAAAGTCCCATCCGGACACGGGACGAAGTCTTCAATCTTGTATCTTCATAGTCTTGGAGTCCGGCCGATGATGATAGTTCGGCTATCCGGACACCCCCTAGTCCAGGACTCCCTCAGTAGCCCCTAAACCAGGCTTCAATGACGATGAGTCTGGCGCGCATATTGTCTTCGGCATTGCAAGGCGGGTTCCTCCTCCGAATAATTCATAGAAGATTGTGAACACCAGGATAGTGTCCGGCTCTGCAAAATAAATTCCACGTACCACCGTAGAGAGAATAATATTTGCACAAGTTCAATCTGCTGACGTATTTTGTGGCGTGACATCACACCACTACCAAGCCTTTACTTGAATCGTTTTTATTATACCACCTCAGCGCGTTTAGCGAAGCGGTTTCCTTGGCACGTCTTGTCGAAGCAGAGATCGTGTTCCCCTTATTCCGGGATTCCCATCAATACGAACGTGGGTAGCCCAACCGCGCCATTGATTGTGGCGCTTGGGAGATAAGCGAGTTTTACCAGGACGGTGGGGACGTATGGTTTCGTCCGCCCATATATAAGGGGATAAGGATCCACCTCTTTTACCTACGCCTTCTTTCTCCTTTGCTTATCCATCTCCGTGCACTCGAGCTCCAGCGCCCAAGTCCGCACATCTCACCTCGACCTTCTCCAGCCATGTCCGGAGCGGGAGGCAATTCGATGGCCTCCTCCGTTACGGAGGGGCACATAGAGAAACTGCGCGGCGCCGGATATCTGTCCAGCGACATCGTGCACCGGCTGCCCGACGAGGGGCAACTCATCCCCACCCCCAGGCCCCATGAGAGGGTCATATTTCTTCCCCACTTCCTCTGCGGACTGGGCTTCCCACTCCACCCCTTTGTCCGAGGGCTCATGTACTACTACGGCCTGGATTTCCACGATCTGGCCCCAAATTTCATCCTCAATATCTCGGCGTTTATCGTCGTGTGCGAGGCCTTCCTCTGCATCCAGCCCCACTTCGGTTTGTGCCTAAAGACCTTCAATGTCAAGCCGAAGGCTGTGAAGGGCAGCCAAAGCGGAGTGCGGAGGCGCCATGGTGGGCAAGATGCCCAACGTCACTTGGCTCGAGGGTGCCTTCGTGGAGTCCATCAAAGGGTGGCAATCGGGGTGGTTCTACATCACCGAGCCGCGTGACCCTAAATGGGCAGCGGCCCCCGAATTTAGATCTGGCATCCCCATGCAGCTCACCTCCTGGAAAGAGAAGGGCTTGCTTTGGGGTAGTTCGGAGGAGCTGACCAGACTCCAGTCCTGTCTCCAGACCCTGGTGAACAAGAAGCTCAAGCTTGTCAACGTGATCCAGGTCATGCTCGTCCGCCGGATTCTCCCCTGCCAGCAACGGGACTTCAATTTGTGGGAGTTTGATCTGGCGCGGCACCGGACCTTAAGCAGGCTCTTCGACACTACGTACGAAGCTGCCTAGAGGGTGCTGTTCAAGGGCGCCGAAGCCCCCGCATCCGCTACCGAAGATCGCGGATTCAGCACGCAGCGTCCGGCTGGCGAGGTAAGCTATGTTATCCTTTAGGGGACATTTGCTTTTCATAGTTGACTCTATGCGGGATCTAAACTCCCAATGCCTTTAACAGGACTGGCAGAAGACGTCCGGACAGGTTAACTGTCCGGCTCCCCTTCCAGAAGACCCAACGGACACCCGTTTGACGGGGCTGCTGGTCCCGGCACTTTACGTGGTGCCGGAGAAGAAGGCCAAGAAGAAGGCCACGGGAACCCGAAGGAGTTCCCGGCGTCAGGTGGTATCGGACCCATCGTCCGGTGACTCCGTGGCGGACTCCTCCCCTGAGGACGAGGAGGAGAAGAAAGAGGCCTCTCCCCCAGTGGGGGGAGAGAAGAAGAGGAAGGCCTCCCCAACGAGGGAGGCCGAAGGGTCCAAGAAGGGAAGGACCCTTCCCCCGGACTGCTCCGCCAATGTCGGCGACGGCGACGAGGAGTGGCCCTCAAGGGCCAAGCCCCTGGCAAGATCGTAAGTATCCGGACTCCTGGATGATTTATAATTTTTCTTTTCGCCACGCGGTGCCTTTCTAATGCCGCATACAACCTGTAGTCCGGCCAAGGACGATCTTTCCGCTTCGTCGAGCGGGTCCTTGGGCACGTCGGATGTGGATTCCATTCCGACCGCCTCCACCCCCCGTGACGCTGACGACGTCGAGGTGGGATCCCGGGAAGGGACCCGCCAGGAGGAGGAGGCCCCGGAGGTGCCGCAGGGCAACCTCCCGGACTTCGCACCGGACTCCGCACCGAAACCTGCAGTGGTTCCGGAGTCCGGCGAACGGCCCCTTCGTAAGAAGGGCAAGACTGTGACGCCGGCGGCCTCCGTCCAACCGGAGGCGCCGAATAACTTGCTGGAGGTGCTCAACGACGCTTCCATCGAAGAAGAACACCGCACTGTCATGAGTGCGGCAATTCAGAAGGTTCAGCTCACCAAGAGCGGGCTGACCGAAGCCTGCAGCAGCCTTCTAACAGGCTTTGAGGTAAGAATTTTAAGATATGTAATATAATACTGCATAGACAGTAGCCCCTGATGCTCGGTTCGGTGTTCAGAAACAAAAGCCGGACTGAGGATCTAAAAAAAAGATATACGCAGGAGTCTAAAAAATATGTCAATATGGGTTTGCAGGCTGCGCTGCTGACCTCTGCCGCACTGGCTGCGGTGGTCAATACCTTGAAGTAGAGCCTCGAGTGGTCCGAGAGCGAGCTCGGCCGTGCCAAGAAGCAGCTCGAGGACAAGGAAGGTGAGTAACACCGTATTAAAGTTGTACCTTATATAAAAGGATTTGGTTGCAAGAGAAATAACAAGGATAACGTGGGTACTACAGGGGCCACGAACGAGCTGACGACCCTGAAGGAGGCGGTGTCCGCGGACGAATGCAATGCGGCCGCGGAACGAGCCGAGCGAGAGAAGCAGGAGGCGCGGGTGGCGGAGGTACGGCAAGAGCTCCAGGCTCTCGTGGAAAAGCACGAGAGTTTGGAGCGTGACTCGAAGACTAGAGAGTCCGAGCTTGCATCGGCTCTTGAGAGTGCCAAAGCCGCTAAGGCCGAAGCCCAGAAGGCCCTCCAGGAAATTGAGGATTTGAAGAAAAAAGCGGCGGGTAAGGCATTCTTCATGCAAAGCAAGCATGTTAAAGTGAATTACCTGTTACTTACCCGGATTCGGAGCTCTCCAGGAACGTTCGCCGATCTGCCCTGCAGCGTGTCCGACGCTGCCGCTTTCTACAGAGCCGAGGAGGGGAGCTCAACGGAGAAGGTATTCTGGTCTCAGTATGCTGAGGCCGGACATCCGGTGCCCCTTAGCGACCAGCTAAAGCAGCTGGTCGAGCTCCACAAGGTGGCCGAACAGGCCATGAAGGGCCTCATAGTTCGGCTGTGGCCTGGGGAGCCCATGCTTGGGAGCTACTTCGGCCTGGTGTGGCAGCTGGTGGATGCGTGTCCCTGGGTTGAAGTCATCAAGCACTCCGCCTGCATTGAAGGTGCCCGTCGGGCCCTTGCCGTGCAAAGGTGCACTGGGGCAGGATGGACACTGAGAAGCTTGTGATGGACGCGCCACCAGCGGGCAAGGAGTATCGCACGCCCGAAATGTATTATAAGAGTGTCCTGAAGGGTGCCCGCATGATTGCGGGTGAGTGCTCCAAAGATGTAATATTTGAGTAAACTCGCATTTTGTTATCCCGTGCGCTGAAAACTTTGTTCATATGCGCTAAGCAACACTTATTAATTTAAAATATTACCTTCTGTGCGGCCGTCTATTAAATCTGAGAGATGGCAATTCGTCGGCTTCAGCCCCCATGCCACGAGTGCTGGGGTGTTCGGGATAAACTTGAGCGCTCTTGTTCCCATTTTTGGGTCCATCTAGGGAAGCGCTCAACACAACGAACAAGGCAACCAGACTTATAATGCTTGAACACTCTCACTTAGCCATAGAATTCTATAATTTTAAATTTTGGCGAAGCCCCTAGTGTTCGGAAGACCGAGTTCGGGGTGCTATCCACGCCTGGGCCGGACAAAGCCGGTTCCTCGCTCTAAGCGGCATAAGTCTTTAAGGACTCGAAAAAACCTCTCAAACAGCGACCAGCTCTCGCCGCATCATGACGGTCAGTTTTAGCTTTCTCCACTGAGGCGCTCGCCCAGCTCAACCGGGGCACAATCGCAGTAGTTCTCCCAGTGCTACCTTAGCCGATACAACGGAACGTAAGGTACCAAAACATGGGAGCCGGGCAAACCCAACTATTGACCCAAGACATGATTCGGAGCCGATGCATATAATGCTATAAGTTCGGGGTGCCGCATTTGTGAAAGTGTTCGGACTTATCACACCATAATGTGGGGAGCTTAAGCCCCTGGTGTGTTCAGCCGTACCAAAGTGTACAGATGCAACATGTCGTGAATGAACATATATATAAGAAAGAAATGCAGTTATAAGCAAAAAGCGATGCATTGTTTATTCAAGAAATACTGCCATGAATGCAGAACGATACAAATAGTGCGGTAAGCAAGGGATAGGACTATTAAACATGCCCCCCTCCAGGGGTAGACTGCGGAATGGTGTATAAAACGGATTTAATGCTCGTAATGGAGACCACCTGGATACTCATCGTAGCCTTTCTCCTCCCCTGGCTGTTGCATCGTGAGTCCGGTAGGTCTACTGCCGGACAGGGCCTCAGGTGAACAGAGTCCTGTGGGTAAGAAAAAAAGAAAAATGAAAAAGAGTGACACACTTGGGAGCCCCTGGTGCGGTTAAGCCGCATTCTGGGCCTGCGGTGGTCGTGCCCCTCCCCCTATGCCCATGGTATCTCCAGAGCGTAATGATGTACGCGAAGGATCAGTCTTGCAATTTTGCAAGGGTTGGGGTTGGGGCCGCATTGCTACGCGTGCTCGGAACGTGCTAGGTGGTCTTGTTGTAGGTTACTCCGGGCGCATTTGGCTGTGTCCGGTCGCTTAACGGCCGGACTCGAAAATTGCCTTAAGAGGCTGCTCTGTACTTCTGCCGCGAGAGCCGCTGTGTGCTCCTCCATTCGGAGTGAGCGTTCAGTGTTTCCGTTGACCGTGATGACTCTTCGAGGGCCTGGCATCTTGAGTTTAAGGTATGCATAGTGCGGCACCGATTTGAACTTTGCAAACGCGGTCCATCCGAGCAGAGCATGATAGCCGCTGCGGAACGGGACTATGTCGAAGATTAACTCCTCGCTTCGGAAGTTATCCAGGGATCCGAAGACCACTTCCAGTGTGACTGAGCCTGTACAATTGGCCTCTACACCTGGTATGACGCCTTTGAAGGTCGTCTTTGTGGGTTTAATCCTTGAGGGGTCTATGCCCATCTTGCGCACTGTATCCTGATAAAGCAGGTTCAGGCTGCTGCCGCCGTCCATCAGGACTCTGGTGAGGTGAAATCCATCGACGATTGGGTCTAGAACCAATGCGGCGAATCCTCCATGGCGGATACTGGTGGGGTGGTCCCTTCGATCAAAAGTGATCGGGCAAGAGGACCATGGGTTGAACTTCGGGGCGACTGGCTCCATCGCGTATACGTCCCTGAGTGCACGCTTCCGCTCCCTCTTGGGTATGTGAGTTGCGTATATCATGTTCACCGTCCGCACTTGTGGGGGGAAACCCTTCTGTCCTCTATTGTTTGGCGGTCGGGTTTCTTCCTCATCATCGCTATGCAGCCCCTTGTCATTGTTTTCGGCAATTAACTTGCCTGCCTGCTTGAATACCCAACAATCCATGTTGGTGTGATTAGCTGGCTTTTCGGGGGTGCCGTGTATCTGGCACGAGCGGTCGAGTATTCGGTCCAAATTGGACGGACCCGGAGTAGTTCTTTTGAATGGCTTTTTCCGCTGACCGGGTTTAGAGCCTCTGAATCCGGCGTTGACTGCCGTATCCTCAATGTTATCGCCGTTAATGCGGCATTTGTTTTTGTTGCGACGCGACCTGCCATTGCGGTCCTTGGTATCCGGACTGCCAGAATTTTTGCTGAGGTTGTTACTGCGGGCTAGCCAGCTGTCCTCTCCCACGCAGAAGCGGGTCATAAGTGATGTGACGGCTGCGATGGATTTCGGCTTTTCCTGTCCTAGGTGCCGGGCAAGCCACTCGTCGCAGATGTTATGTTTGAAGGCTGCGAGGGCCTCTGCGTCCGGACAGTTGACGATTTGATTTTTCTTTGTTAAGAACCGTGTCCAGAACTGTCTGGCCGATTCGTCTGGCTGCTGAATTATGTGGCTTAGGTCATCGGCGTCTGGTGGTTGCACATATGTGCCCTGGAAGTTGTCAAGGAATGCGGCTTCCAGGTCTTCCCAACACCCAATTGATTCTGCTGGCAAGCTCTTAAGCCAATAACGAGCTGGTCCTTTAAGCTTGAGTGGGAGATATTTGATGGCGTGAAGATCGTCACCACGGGCCATGTGGATATGAAGGAGATAGTCTTTGATCCAAACCGCGGGGTCTGTTGTGCCATCGTAGGATTGAATGTTCATGGGTTTAAACCCTTCGGGGATTTGATGATCCATTACTTCATCTGTGAAGCATAGTGGGTGTGTGGCGCCTCTATATTGGGCTATATCACGACGTAGCTCGAGCGAGCTTTGTCTACTGTGTTCGGCCTGGCCGGAGTTGCTGTATCCGGCGCGACGGTATTCGTCGCGCATCGTGGGGCGCCCACGCGATTCGTAGATCGATCTTGATTGTCTTGCCTTATCCTCCAATATGTCTCTCAAGTCCGGCGCATTCCCCCGTGGCTTCGTACTTTTCGAGCGGTGCCGGGGTACGGTTCTGGTGGAGGGCCTAGAGGCCTCTCTGTCGCGGCCACGAGGTGGTCGGTCATCCGTATTGTGCGCTGGTGACGCAGGTTTATATGCCTCCTCCTCTAATCGGGGGAGCAACTTGCATTTGGGGTAGCTTTTGGAGGGGCGTTTGAGTTCATGCTCTTCGGCCGCAAGGACTTCAGTCCATCTGTCGGCCAGCAGATCTTGATCAGCTCTAAGCTGTTGCTGCTTTTTATTTAGGCTGTTTGCCGTAGCCATTAGCCTGCGTTTAAAACGCTCTTGTTCGACGGGATCCTCGGGCACGACGAATTCGTCGTCGTTGAGGCTTGCCTCGTCTCCGCAGGGAGGCATGTAATTATCGTCCTCGACTTCTTCGTCTGCCGCTCTCTGATGAGGGTTGGCTTCTCCGTCCTCCTGTGCTGAATCTTGCTGGAGGGGGTTGCCTTCGGCACTCTCTGGGGTGTTATTATCTCCGGTGCCGGAATCTCCGTTCTTGCTGTGGCGGGATTTAGAGCAGCGCCGCTGATGCCGGCGCTTGGGCTGTTTCTTGGAGGAATCTTCCTCCGCTGCTTCCTCGCCATTCCCGTCCTTTGGGATGTCCACCATATATATATCGTATGACGAGGTGGTCTTCCAGTGCCCCGTAGGCGCTGGTTCTTGGTCGTCTCCGATCGTCGTCCATACCGTCGATGTCTTCGGAGTCGTAGTCTAGCATGTCGGTTAGGTCGTCGATAGTGGCTACAAAGTGGGTGGTGGGTGGGCTTTGAATTTCTTCGTCGTCCGCATCCCAACCATCTTGACCGCAGTTCGGCCAGGGCTCCCCTGATAGCGAGAGATGCTTTAGTGAATTCAGGATGTCGCCACAGGGTGAGTGTTGAAAGATGTCCGCGGTGTTGAACTCCATGATCGGCGCCCAATCGGATTCGATTGGAGGGGGCGCAGGAGGTTCGGAGTCCGGCGAGGAGTCCGGCACCTCGGAGTCACGAGCGTCACAAGGGACAAGGTCAGTATTCGGCTCCATCGTCGTAGGGGTAGCAGCCCCCGAGGCGGTGTCTAGCCATCTGTCCTCGATCTGGGCAGCCGGCTCCGAATTGAGAGTCGAAGCGGACTTGTGTGCGGCCTCCAGGGCACTGTTCGGCAGCAGAGCTAAATCATGCTCATCGTGACAGTGCGGCGCGCTCGGCTGTGGCTCGAATCCGTCGAAAATCAAGTCTCCGCGGATGTCAGCCGTGAAGTTTAGACTTCCAAATCTGACCTGATGGCCAGGGGCGTAGCTTTCGATCTGCTCCAGATGGCCAAGCGAATTAGCCCGCAGTGCAAAGCCGCCGAATACGAAGATCTGTCCGGGGAGAAAAGTCTGACCCTGGACTGCGTCGTTGTTGATGATCGAAGGAGCCATCTGTTGGGGAACGTAGAAGAAATTCAAAATTTTCCTACGTTACACCAAGATCTATCTATGGAGAGACTAGAAATGAGGGGAAGGAGAGTGCATCTACATACCCTTGTAGATCGCTAAGCGGAAGCGTTCAAGAGAACGGGGTTGAAGGAGTCGTACTCGTCGTGATCCAAATCACTAGAGATCCTAGTGCCGAACGGACGGCACCTCCGCGTTCAACACACGTACAGCCCGGTGATGTCTCCCATGCCTTGATCCAGCAAGGTGAGAGGGAGACGTTGGGAAAGACTCCGTCCAGCAGCAGCACGACGGCGTGGTGGTGATGGAGGAGCGTAGCAATCCTGCAGGGCTTCGCCAAGCACCGCGGGAGAGGAGGAGTACTTGGGAGAGGGGAAGGGCTGCGCCAGGGGAAGTGTGTAGCTCCCATGCGCCTCCCCACTATATATAGGGGTGGAGGGGGCTGGTTTCTTGCCCTCCGAGTCCATTGGGGCATTGGCAAAGGTGGGAGGAAAGAAATCCCATCATTTCCTTCCCCACCGATTGTTATCCCCCTTTTTTAGGGATCTTGATCTTATCCCTTCGGGATATGATCTTATTCCTTCTAAGGGGGATCTTGGTGCGCCTTGACCAGGGGTGTGGGGCCTTGACCCCACTACCCACATGTTGGAAATATGCCCTAGAGGCAATAATAAAAGCATTATTATTATATTTCCTTGTTCATGATAATTGTCTTTATTCATGCTATAATTGTGTTATCCGGAAATCGTAATACATGTGTGAATAACAGACACCAACATGTCCCTAGTGAGCCTCTAGTTGACTAGCTCGTTGATCAACAGATAGTCATGGTTTCCTGACTATGGACATTGGATGTCATTGATAACGAGATCACATCATTAGGAGAATGATGTGATGGACAAGACCCAATCCTAAACATAGCACAAGATCGTATAGTTCGTTTGCTAGAGTTTTCCAATGTCAAGTATCTTTTCCTTAGACCATGAGATCGTGTAACTCCCGGATACCGTAGGAGTGCTTTGGGTATGCCAAACGTCACAACGTAACTGGGTGACTATAAAGGTAGACTACGGGTATCTCCGAAAGTGTCTGTTGGGTGACATGGATCAAGACTGGGATTTGTCACTCCGTATGACGGAGAGGTATCACTGGGCCCACTCGGTAATGCATCATCATAATGAGCTCAAAGTGACCAAGTGTCTGGTCACGGGATCATGCATTACGGTACGAGTAAAGTGACTTGCCGGTAACGAGATTGAACGAGGTATTGGGATACCGACGATCGAATCTCGGGCAAGTAACATATCGATTGACAAAGGGAATTGCGTACGGGGTTGATTGAATCCTCGACATCGTGGTTCATCCGATGAGATCATCGTGGAGCATGTGGGAGCCAACATGGGTATCCAAATCCCGCTGTTGGTTATTGACCTGAGAGTCGTCTCGGTCATGTCTGCTTGTCTCCCGAACCCGTAGGGTCTACACACTTAAGGTTCGGTGACGCTAGGGTTGTGAAGATATGTATATGCAGAAACCCGAATGTTGTTCGGAGTCCCGGATGAGATCTCGGACGTCACGAGGAGTTCCGGAATGGTC
This sequence comes from Triticum aestivum, assembly GCF_018294505.1. Taxonomy (NCBI): domain Eukaryota; kingdom Viridiplantae; phylum Streptophyta; class Magnoliopsida; order Poales; family Poaceae; genus Triticum; species Triticum aestivum. The sequence goes on along the minus strand of NC_057804.1, from coordinate 22,736,269 downwards.
CGGAGCTAAAGAATTATATATAGGAAGTGCAGTTTCGGGCATCGAGACAAGTTTCGGGGTTATCGGTATTGTACCGGGACCACCGGAGGGGTCCCGTGGGCCCACTGGGTGGGGCCACCTGTCCCAGGGGGCCACATGGGCTGTAGGGGGTGCGCCTTGGCCTAGATGGGCCAAGGGCACCAGCCCTACTAGGCCCATGCGCCTAGGGTTTCCACCATGGAAGAGTCCATGTGGTGGAAGGCACCCCTAGGTGCCTTGGGGGGGAGGGAAACCTCCCCTTGGCCGCCGCCCCCCTAGTAGATCTCATCTACTAGGGCCGGCGCCCCCCCCTTGGCACCCCTATATATAGTGGGGGAGAGGAGGGACTTGACACACCAGCCCCTGGCGCCTCCCTCTCTCCCCGTTACGTCTCTCCCTCGTAGTCTTGGCGAAGCCCTGCTTCTGTCACGCCCTGCATCCACCACCACGCTGTCGTGCTGCTGGATCTTCATCCACCTCTCCTCCCCCCTTGCTGGATCAAGAAGGAGGAGACGTCTCCCGTCCCGTACGTGTGTTGAACGCGGAGGTGCCGTCCGTTCGGCGCTGGTCATCGGTGATTTGGATCACGTCGAGTACGACTACATCATCACCGTTCTTTTGAACGCTTCCGTGCGCGATCTACAAAGGTATGTAGATGCATCCAATGACTCGTTGCTAGATGAACTCCTAGATGATCTTGGTGAAACGAGTAGGAAAATTTTTGTTTTCTGCAACGTCCCCCAACAGTGGCATCATGAGCTAGGTCTATGCGTAGTTCTTCTTGCGCGAGTAGAACACAATCAGTTGTGGGCGTGGATTTGTCAACTTTCTTGCCGTTACTAGTCTTTTCTTGCTTCAGCGGTATTGTGGGATGAAGCGGCCCGGACCAACCTTACACGTACGCTTACGTGAGACCGGTTCCACCGACTAACATGCACAAGTTGCATAAGGTGGCTGGCGGGTGTCTGTCTCTCCTACTTTAGTTGAAGCGGATTCGATGAACAGGGTCCTTATGAAGGGTAAATAGAAGTTGACAAATCACGTTGTGGCTTTAACGTAGGTAAGAAGACGTTCTTGCTAGAACCCTAATTCAGCCACGTAAAACTTGCAACAACAATTAGAGGACGTCTAACTTGTTTTTGCAGCAAGTGGTTTGTGATATGATATGGCCAAAGTTGTGATGAATGATGAATGATCTATATGTGATGTATGAGATGTTCATGCTATTGTAATAGGAATCACGACTTGCATGTCGATGAGTATGACAACCGGCAGGAGCCATAGGAGTTGTCTTTATTCTTTTATATGACCTGCGTGTCATTGAGAAACGCCATGTAAATTACTTTACTTTATTGCTAAACGCGTTAGCCATAGTAGTAGAAGTAATAGTTGGCGAGCAACTTCATGGAGACACGATGATGGAGATCATGATGATGGAGATCATGGTGTCAAGCCGGTGACAAGATGATCATGGAGCCCCAAGATGGAGATCAAAGGAGCTATGTGATATTGGCCATATCATGTCACGTTTATTATTTGATTGCATGTGATGTTTATCATGTTTTGCATCTTGTTTACTTAGAACGACGGTAGTAAATAAGATGATCCCTCATAATAATTTCAAGAAGTGTTCCCCCTAACTGTGCACCGTTGCGACAGTTCACTATTTCAAAACATCACGTGATGATCGGGTGTTTTATTCAGACGTTCACATACAACGGGTGTAAGACAGATTTACACATGCAAACACTTAGGTTGAGTTGACGAGCCTAGCATGTACAGACATGGCCTCGGAACACAGAAGACCGAAAGGTCGAGCATGAGTCGTATAGAAGATACAATCAACATGAAGATGTTCACCGATGTTGACTAGTCCGTCTCACGTGATGATCGGACACGGCCTAGTTAACTCGGATCATGTAATACTTAGATGACTAGAGGGATGTCTAATCTAAGTGGGAGTTCATTAATAATTTGATTAGTTGAACTTAATTATCATGAACTTAGTCTAAATATTTTACAATATGTCTTGTAGATCAAATGGCCAACGTAGTCCTCAACTTCAACGCGTTCCTAGAGAAAACCAAGCTGAAAGACGATGGCAGCAACTATACGGACTGGGTCCGGAACCTGAGGATCATCCTCATAGCTGCCAAGAAAGATTATGTCCTACAAGCACCGCTTGGTGACGCACCCGTTCTCCCTGCAGAATAAGATGTTATGAACGCTTGGCAGGCACGTTCCGATGACTACTCCCTCGTTCAGTGCGGCATGCTTTACAGTTTAGAGCCGGGGCTCCAAAAGCGTTTTGAGAGACACGGAGCATATGAGATGTTCGAAGAGCTGAAAATGGTTTTCCAAGCTCATGCCCGGGTCGAGAGATATCAAGTCTCCGACAAGTTCTTCAGCTGTAAGATGGAGGAAAATAGTTCTGTCAGTGAGCACATACTCACTATGTCTGGGTTGCATAACCGCTTGACTCAGCTGGGAGTTAATCTCCCGGATGATGCGGTCATTGACAGAATCCTCCAGTCGCTTCCACCAAGCTACAAGAGCTTTGTGATGAACTTCAATATGCAGGGGATGGAAAAGACCATTCCTGAAGTATTTGCTATGCTGAAATCAGCAGAGGTAGAAGTCAAGAAGGAACATCAAGTGTTGATGGTCAATAAAACCACTAAGTTCAAGAAAGGCAAGGGTAAAAAGAACTTCAAGAAGGACGGCAAGGAGGTTGCCGCGCCCGGCAAGCAAGCTGCCGGGAAGAAGCCAAAGAATGGACCCAAGCCCGAGACTGAGTGCTTTTATTGCAAGGGAAGCGGTCACTGGAAGCGGAACTGCCCTAAGTACTTAGCGGATAAGAAGGCCGGCAAAACAAAAGGTATATGTGATATACATGTAATTGATGTGTACCTTACTAGTGCCCGTAGTAGCTCCTGGGTATTTGATACCGGTGCAGTTGCTCACATTTGTAACTCAAAGCAGGGGCTGCGGAATAAGCGGAAACTGGCAAAGGACGAGGTGACGATGCGCGTCGGGAATGGTTCCAAGGTCAATGTGATCGCCGTCGGCACGCTACCTCTGCATCTCCCTTCGGGATTAGTTTTAAACCTTAATAATTGTTATTTAGTGCCAGCTTTGAGCATGAACATTGTATCGGGATCTCGTTTAATTCGAGATGGCTACTCATTTAAATCTGAGAATAATGGTTGTTCCATTTATATGAGAGATATGTTTTATGGTCATGCTCCTATGGTGAATGGTTTATTCTTTATGAATCTCGAACGTGATGCTACACATGTTCACAATGTGAGTACCAAAAGAAGTAAGGTTGATAATGATAGTCCCACATACTTGTGGCACTGCCGCCTTGGTCACATAGGTGTCAAACGCATGAAGAAGCTCCATGCAGATGGACTTTTAGAGTCTCTTGATTATGAATCATTTGACACGTGCGAACCATGCCTTATGGGAAAATGACCAAGACTCCGTTCTCAGGAACAATGGAGCGAGCAACCAACTTATTGGAAATCATACATACTGATGTGTGCGGTCCAATGAGTGTTGAGGCTCGCGGTGGCTATCGTTATGTTCTCACCCTCACTGATGATTTAAGTAGGTATGGGTATATCTACTTAATGAAACACAAGTCTGAAACCTTTGAAAAGTTCAAGGAATTTCAGAGTGAGGTTGAAAATCAACGTGACAGGAAAATCAAGTTTCTACGATCAGATCGTGGAGGAGAATACTTGAGTCACTAGTTTGGCACACACTTAAGAAAATGTGGAATAGTTTCACAACTCACGCCGCCTGGAACACCTCAGCGTAACGGTGTGTCCGAACGTCGTAATCGCACTCTATTAGATATGGTGCGATCTATGATGTCTCTTACCGATTTACCGCTATCTTTTTGGGGCTATGCTTTAGAGACTGCCGCATTCACTTTAAATAGGGCTCCGTCGAAATCCGTTGAGACGACACCGTATGAATTATGGTTTGGGAAGAAACCTAAGCTGTCGTTTCTAAAAGTTTGGGGATGCGATGCTTATGTCAAGAAACTTCAACCTGAAAAGCTCGAACCCAAATCGGAAAAATGCGTCTTCATAGGGTACCCAAAGGAAACTATTGGGTACACCTTCTACCTCAGATCCGAAGGCAAGATCTTTGTTGCCAAGAATGGGTCCTTTCTAGAGAAAGAGTTTCTCTCGAAAGAAGTAAGTGGGAGGAAAGTAGAGCTTGATGAAGTATTACCTCTTGAACCGGAAAATGGCGCAACTCAAGAAAATGTTCCTGAGGTGCCTGCACCGACTAGAGAGGAAGTTAATGATAATGATCAAGATACTTCTGATCAAGCTCCTACTGAAATTCGAAGGTCCACAAGGACACGTTCCGCACCAGAGTGGTACGGCAACCCTGTCTTGGAAATCATGTTGTTAGACAACAGTGAACCTTCGAACTATGAAGAAGCGATGGCGGGCCCGGATTTCGACAAATGGCTAGAAGCCATGAAATCCGAGATAGGATCCGTGTATGAAAATGAAGTATGGACTTTGACTGACTTGCCCGTAGAACGGCGAGCCATAGAAAATAAATGGATCTTTAAGAAGAAGACAGACGCGGATGGTAATGTGACCATCTATAAAGCTCGGCTTGTCGCTAAGGGTTATCGACAAGTTCAAGGGGTTGACTACGATGAGACTTTCTCACCGGTAGCGAAGCTGAAGTCCGTCCGAATCATGTTAGCAATTGCCGCATTCTACGATTATGAAATATGGCAAATGGACGTCAAAACGGCATTCCTTAATGGTTTCCTTAAGGAAGAATTGTATATGATGTAGCCGGAAGGTTTTGTCGATCCTAAGAATGCTGACAAGGTATGCAAGCTCCAACACTCGATTTATGGGCTGGTGCAAGCATCTCGGAGTTGGAACATTCGCTTTGATGAGATGATCAAAGCGTTTGGGTTTACGCAGACTTATGGAGAAGCCTGCGTTTACAAGAAAGTGAGTGGGAGCTCTGTAGCATTTCTCATACTATATGTAGATGACATACTTTTGATGGGAAATGATATAGAACTCTTGGACAGCATCAAGGCCTATTTGAATAAGAGTTTTTCAATGAAGGACCTTGGAGAAGCTGCTTATATATTAGGCATCAAGATCTATAGAGATAGATCAAGACGCCTCATAGGTCTTTCACAAAGCACATACCTTGATAAGATATTGAAGAAGTTCAATATGGATCAATCCAAGAAGGGGTTCTTGCCTGTGTTACAAGGTGTGAAATTGAGCTCAGCTCAATGTCCGACCACGGCAGAAGATATAGAAGAGATGAGCGTCATCCCCTATGCATCAGCCATAGGTTCTATTATGTATGCCATGCTGTGTACCAGACCTGATGTAAACCTTGCCGTAAGTTTGGTAGGAAGGTACCAAAGTAATCCCGGCAAGGAACACTGGACAGCGGTCAAGAATATCCTGAAGTACCTGAAAAGGACTAAGGAAATGTTTCTCGTTTATGGAGGTGACGAAGAGCTCGTCGTAAAGGGTTACGTCGACGCTAGCTTCGACACAGATCTGGATGACTCTAAGTCACAAACCGGATACGTGTATATTTTGAATGGTGGGGCAGTAAGCTGGTGCAGTTGCAAGCAAAGCGTCGTGGCGGGATCTACATGTGAAGCGGAGTACATGGCAGCCTCGGAGGCAGCACATGAAGCAATATGGGTGAAGGAGTTCATCACCGACCTAGGAGTCATACCCAATGCGTCGGGGCCGATCAAGCTCTTCTGTGACAACACTGGAGCTATTGCACTTGCCAAGGAGCCCAGGTTTCACAAGAAGACAAGGCACATCAAGCGTCGCTTCAACTCCATTCGTGAAAATGTTCAAGATGGAGACATAGAGATTTGTAAAGTACATACGGACCTGAATGTAGCGGATCCGTTGACTAAACCTCTCCCTAGAGCAAAACATGATCAACACCAGAATTCCATGGGTGTTCGATTCATCACAATGTAACTAGATTATTGACTCTAGTGCAAGTGGGAGACTGTTGGAAATATGCCCTAGAGGCAATAATAAAAGCATTATTATTATATTTCCTTGTTCATGATAATTGTCTTTATTCATGCTATAATTGTGTTATCCGGAAATCGTAATACATGTGTGAATAACAGACACCAACATGTCCCTAGTGAGCCTCTAGTTGACTAGCTCGTTGATCAACAGATAGTCATGGTTTCCTGACTATGGACATTGGATGTCATTGATAACGAGATCACATCATTAGGAGAATGATGTGATGGACAAGACCCAATCCTAAACATAGCACAAGATCGTATAGTTCGTTTGCTAGAGTTTTCCAATGTCAAGTATCTTTTCCTTAGACCATGAGATCGTGTAACTCCCGGATACCGTAGGAGTGCTTTGGGTATGCCAAACGTCACAACGTAACTGGGTGACTATAAAGGTAGACTACGGGTATCTCCGAAAGTGTCTGTTGGGTGACATGGATCAAGACTGGGATTTGTCACTCCGTATGACGGAGAGGTATCACTGGGCCCACTCGGTAATGCATCATCATAATGAGCTCAAAGTGACCAAGTGTCTGGTCACGGGATCATGCATTACGGTACGAGTAAAGTGACTTGCCGGTAACGAGATTGAACGAGGTATTGGGATACCGACGATCGAATCTCGGGCAAGTAACATATCGATTGACAAAGGGAATTGCGTACGGGGTTGATTGAATCCTCGACATCGTGGTTCATCCGATGAGATCATCGTGGAGCATGTGGGAGCCAACATGGGTATCCAGATCCCGCTGTTGGTTATTGACCTGAGAGTCGTCTCGGTCATGTCTGCTTGTCTCCCGAACCCGTAGGGTCTACACACTTAAGGTTCGGTGACGCTAGGGTTGTGAAGATATGTATATGCAGAAACCCGAATGTTGTTCGGAGTCCCGGATGAGATCCCGGACGTCACGAGGAGTTCCGGAATGGTCCGGAGGTAAAGAATTATATATAGGAAGTGCAGTTTCGGGCATCGGGACAAGTTTCGGGGTTATCGGTATTGTACCGGGACCACCGGAGGGGTCCCGTGGGCCCACGGGTGGGGCCACCTGTCCCGGGGGGCCACATGGGCTGTAGGGGGTGCGCCTTGGCCTAGATGGGCCAAGGGCACAAGCCCTACTAGGCCCATGCGCCTAGGGTTTCCACCATGGAAGAGTCCATGTGGTGGAAGGCACCCCTAGGTGCCTTGGGGGGGAGGGAAACCTCCCCTTGGCCGCCGCCCCCCCTAGTAGATCTCATCTACTAGGGCCGGCGCCCCCCCCCCTTGGCACCCCTATATATAGTGGGGGAGAGGAGGGACTTGACACACCAGCCCCTGGCGCCTCCCTCTCTCCCCGTTACGTCTCTCCCTCGTAGTCTTGGCGAAGCCCTGCTTCTGTCACGCCCTGCATCCACCACCACGCCGTCGTGCTGCTGGATCTTCATCCACCTCTCCTCCCCCCTTGCTGGATCAAGAAGGAGGAGACGTCTCCCGTCCCGTATGTGTGTTGAACACGGAGGTGACGCCCGTTCGGCGCTGGTCATCGGTGATTTGGATCACGTCGAGTACGACTACATCATCACCGTTCTTTTGAACGCTTCCGTGCGCGATCTACAAAGGTATGTAGATGCATCCAATGACTCGTTGCTAGATGAACTCCTAGATGATCTTGGTGAAACGAGTAGGAAATTTTTTGTTTTCTGCAACGTCCCCCAACACCACGTTCATGTGGGTCCCCCATGCAGGTGGGCCCCACTCCGGAACCTTCTAGAACTTTCCTAGTACAATACCGAAAAATCCCGAACATTTTCCGGTGGCCAAAATAGGACTTCCCATATATAAATCTTTACCTCCGGATCATTCCGGAACTCCTCGTGACATCCGGGATCTCATCTGGGACTCCGAACAACATTCGGTAACCACATAAAAACTTTCTTTATAACCCTAGCGTTATCGAACCTTAAGTGTGTAGACCCTACGGGTTCGGGAACCATGCAGACATGACCGAGACATTCTCCGATCAATAACCAACAGCGGGATCTGGATACCCATGTTGGCTCCCACATGTTCCACGATGATCTCATCAGATGAACCATGATGTCAAGGACTCAATCAATCCCGTATACAATTCCCTTTGTCTAGCGGTATTGTACTTGCCCGAGATTCGATCGTCGGTATCCCGCGATACCTTGTTCCATCTCGTTACCGGCAAGTCTCTTTACTCGTTCCATAACACATCATCCCGTGATCAACCCCTTGGTCACATTGTGCACATTATGATGATGTCTTACCGAGTGGGCCCAGAGATACCTCTCCGTTACACGGAGTGACAAATCCCAGTCTCGATTCGTTCCAACAGAACAGACACTTTCGGAGATACCCGTAGTGCACCTTTATAGCCACCCGGTTACGTTGTGATGTTTGGTACACCCAAAGAATTCCTACGGTATCCGGGAGTTGCACAATCTCATGGTATAAGGAAATGAACTTGACATTAGAAAAGCTTTAGCATACGAACTACACGATCTTTGTGCTAGGCTTAGGATTGGGTCTTGTCCATCACATCATTCTCCTAATGATGTGATCCCGTTATCAATGACATCCAATGTCCATGGTCAGGAAACTGTAACCATCTATTGATCAACGAGCTAGTCAACTAGAGTCTTACTAGGGACATGGTGTTGTCTATGTATCCACACATGTATCTGAGTTTCCTATCAATACAATTATAGCATGGATAATAAACGATTATCATGATAAAGGAATTATAGTAATAATAACTAATTTATTATTGCCTCTAGGGCATATTTCCAACAGTCTCCCACTTGCACTAGAGTCAATAATCTAGTTCACATCGCCATGTGATTAACACTCACAGGTCACATCGCCATGTGACCAACATCCAAAGAGTTTACTAGTGTCACTAAACTAGTTCACATCATCATGTGATTAAGACTCAATGAGTTCTGGGGTTTGATCATGTTTTGCTTGTGAGAGAGGTTTTAGTCAACGGGTCTGCAACATTCAGATCCATATGTACTTCGCAAATCTCTAGGTCATATTGTAAATGTTGCTTCCACGCTCCACTTGGAGCTATTCCAAATGATTGCTCCACTATACGTATCCGGTTTGCTACTTAGAGTCATTCGGATAGGTGTTAAAGCTTGCCTCGACGTAACCCTTTACGCCGAACTCTTTATCACCTCCATAATCGAGAAACATGTCCTTATTACTCCAAGGACAATTTTGACCGCTGTCTGGTGATCCACTCTTTGATCACCTTTGTACCCTCTTGCCAGACATGTGGCAAGGCACACATCAGGTGCGGTACTTAGCATAGCATACTGTAGAGCCTACATCTAAAGCATAGGGGACGACCTTCGTCCTTTCTCTCTCTTCTGCCGTGGTCGAGCTTTAAGTCTTAACTTCATACCTTACAACTCAGGCAAGAACTCCTTCTTTGACTTATCCATCTTGAACACCTTGAAGATCATGTCAAGGCACGTGCTCATTTGAAAGTATTATTAAGCATTTTGATCTATCCTTATAGATCTTGATGCTCAATGTTCAAGTAGCTTAATCCAGGTTTTCTATTGAAAAACACTTTTCAAATAACCCTATATGCTTTCCATAAATTCTACATCATTTCTGATCCATAATATGTCAACAACATATATTGATCAGAAATTCTATAGTGCTCCCACTCACTTCTTTGGAGATACAAGTTTCTCATGAACTTTGTATAAACCCAAAATCTTTGATCATCTTATCAAAGTGTATATTCCAACTCCGAGATGCTTACTCCAGTCCATGGAAGGAACGCTGGAGCCAGCATACCTTTTAGCATCCTTAGGATCGACAAAGCCTTTCTGATTGTATCACATACAACCTTTCCTTACGAAAACTGGTAGGGAAACTTGTTTTGACATCCATCTACCAGATTTCATAAATGCAGCTAATGCTAACATGATTCCGACGGACATAAGTATCGCTACGTATGAGAAAAATCTCATCGTAGTCAACTCCTTGAACTTGTGAATAACTCTTCGCCACAAGTCGAGCTTCATAGACGGTGACATTACCATCCACGTCCGTCTTCTTCTTAAAGATCCATTTATCTCAATGGCTTGCCGATCATCGGGCAAGTCCACCAAAGTCCATGCTTTGTTCTGATACATGGATCCTATCTCGGATTTCATGGCTTCTAACCATTTGTCGGAATATGGGCCCACCATCGCTTCTCCATAGCTCGTAGGTTCATTGTTGTCTAGCAACATGACCTTCAAGACAGGATTACTGTACCACTCTGAAGTAGTACGCATCCTTGTCACCCTACGAGGTACGGTAGTGACTTGATCCGAAACTTCATGATCACTATCATAAGCTTCTACTTCAATTGGTGTGGGCTCCACAGGAACAACTTCATGTGCCCTGCTACACACTTGTTGAAGTGACAGTTCAATAACCTCATCAAGTCTCCACCATCCTCCCACTCAATTTTCGAGACAAACCTTTCCTCGAGAAAGGACCCGATTCAAGAAACAATCCCTATTGCTTTCGGATCTGAATTAGGAGGTATACCCAACTGTTTTGGGTGTCCTATGAAGATGTATTTTATCCGATTTGGGTTCGAGCTTATCAACCTGAAACCTTTTTCACATAAGCGTCGCAGCCCCAAACTTTTAAGAAACGACAACTTAGGTTTCTCCAAACCATAGTTCAAACGGTGTCGTCTCAACGGAATTACATGGTGCCCTATTAAAGTGAGTGCGGTTGTCTCTAATGCCTAACCCATGAACGATAGTGGTAATTCGATAAGAGACATCATGGTACGCACCATATCCAATAGGGTGCCACTATGATGTTCGGACACACCATCACACTATGGTGTTCCAGGCGGTATTAATTGTGAAATAATTTCCACAATGTCTTAATTGCGTGCCAAAACTCGTAACTCAGATACTCATCTCTATGATCATATCATAGACATTTTATCCTCTTGTCACGATGATCTTCAACTTCACTCTGAAATTACTTGAACCATTCAATAATTCAGACTTGTGTTTCACCAAGTAAATATACTCAGTATCTACTCAAATCATCCGTGAAGTTAGAAAATAACGATATCCAGTGCGTGCCTCAGCACTCATTGGACTGCACACATCAAAATGTATTACTTCCAACAAGTTGCTTTCTTATTCCATTTTACTGAAAACGAGGCTTTCAGTCATCTTGCCCATGTGGTATGATTTGCATGTCTCACGTGATTCAAAATCAAGTGAGTCCAAATGGTCCATTTGCATGGAGTTTCTTCATGCATATACACCAATAGACATGGTTCGCATGTCTCAAACTTTTCAAAAACGAGTGAGTCCAAAGATCCATCAACATGGAGCTTCTTCATGCGTTTTATACCAATATGACTTACATGGCAGTGCCACAAGTAGGTGGTACTATCAGTACTATCTTATATCTTTTGGCATGAACATGTGTATCACTACGATCGAGATTCAATAAACCATTCATTTTAGGTGCAAGACCATTGAAGGTATTATTCAAATAAACAGAGTAACCACTATTCTCCTTAAATGAATAACCGTATTGCGATGGACATAATCCAATCATGTCTATGCTCAACGCAAACACCAAATAACAATTATTTAGGTTTAACACCAATCTCGATGGTAGAGGGAGCGTGCGATGCTTGATCACATCAAGATTGGAAAACACTTCCAACACATATCGTCAGCTCACCTTTAGCTAGACTCCTTTATTCCGTAGCCTTTTATTTCGAGTTACTAACACTTAGCAACCGAACCGGTATCTAATACCCTGGTGCTACTAGGAGTACTAGTAAAGTACACATTAACATTATGTATGTCCAATATACTTCTATCGACCTTGCCAGCCTTCTCATCTACCAAGTATCTAGGGTAATTCTGCTCCAGTGGTTGTTCCCCTTATTACAGAAGCACTTAGTCTTAGGTTTGGGTTCAACCTTGGGTTTCTTCACTAGAGCAGCAGCTGATTTGCCGTTTCATGAAGTATCCCTTCTTGCCCTTGCCCCTTTTGAAACTAGTGGTTTTACTAACCATCAACAATTGATGCTCCTACTTGACTTCTACTTTCGCGGTGTCAAACATCGCGAGTACTTCAAGGATCATCATATCTATCCCTGATATGGTATAGTTCATCACGAAGCTCTAGCAGCTTGGTGGCAATGACTTTGGAGCAACATCACTATCTCATCTGGAAGATCAACTCCCACTCGATTAAAGTGATTGTTGTACTCAGACAATCTGAGCACAAGCTCAACGATTGAGCTTTTCTCCCATAGTTTGAGGCTTAGAAAATCGTCGGAGGTCTCATACCTCTTGACGTGGGCACGAGCCTGAAATCCCAATTTCAGCCCTCGAAACATCTCATATGTTCCGCGACGTTTCGAAAACGTCTTTGGTGCCTCTACTCTAGACCATTTAACTGAACTATCACGTAGTTATCAAAACGTGTATGTCAGATGTTCGCAACATCCACAGACTACGTTCGAGGTCCAGCACACCGAGCGGTGCATTAAGGACATAAGCCTTCTACGAAGCAACGAGGACAATCCTCAGTTCACGGACCCAGTCCGCATAATTGCTACTATCAACTTTCAACTAAATTTTCTCTAGGAACATATCTAAACAGTGGAACTAAAGCGCGAGCTTACGATATAATTTGTAAAGATCTTTTGACTATGTTCAGGATAATTAAGTTCATCTTATGAACTCCCACTCAGATAGACATCCCTCTAGTCATCTAAGTGATTACATGATCCGAGTCAACTAGGCCGTGTCCGATCATCATGTGAGACGGACTAGTCATCATCGGTGAACATCTTCATGTTGATCGTATCTACTATACGACTCATGCTCGACCTTTCGGTCTCTTGTGTTCCGAGGCCATGTCTGTACATGCTAGGCTCGTCAAGTCAACCTAAGTGTTTCGCGTGTGTAAATCTGGCTTACACCCGTTGTATGTGAACGTTATAATCTATCACACCCGATCATCATGTGGTGCTTCGAAACGACGAACTTTCGCAACGGTGCACAGTTAGGGGGAACACTTTCTCAAAATTTTAATGAGGGATCATCTTATTTACTACCGTCGTTCTAAGCAAATAAGATGTATAAACATGATAAACATCACATGCAATCAAATAGTGACATGATATGGCCAATATCATATTGCTCCTTTTGATCTCCATCTTCGGGGCTCCATGATCATCATCGTCACCGGCATGACACCATGATCTCCATCATCATGATCTCCATCATCATGTCTCCATGAAGTTGTCTCGCCAACTGATTACTTCTACTACTATGGCTACCGGTTAGCAATAAAGTAAAGTAATTACATGGCGTTGTTCAATGACACGCAGGTCATACAATAAATAAAGACAACTCCTATGGCTCCTGCCGGTTGTCATACTCATCGACATGCAAGTCGTGATTCCTATTACAGGAACATGATCAATCTCATACATCACATATCATTCATCACATTCTTCTTGGCCATATCACATCACATAGCAAACCCTGCAAAAACAAGTTAGACGTCCTCTAATTGTTGTTTGCATGTTTTACGTGGCTGCTATGGGTTTCTAGCAAGAACATTTCTTACCTACGCAAAACCACAACGTGATATGCCAATTGCTATTTACCCTTCATAAGGACCCTTTTCATCGAATCCGTTCCGACTAAAGTGGGAGAGACTGGCACCCGCTAGCCACCTTATGCACCAAGTGCATGTCAGTCGGTGGAACCTGTCTCACGTAAGTGTACGTGTAAGGTCGGTCCGGGACGCTTCATCCCACAATACCATCGAAACAAGATTGGACTAGTAACGGTAAGCATATTGAACAAAATCAACGCCCACAACTACTTTGTGTTCTACTCGTGCAAAGAATCTACGCAATAGACCTAGCTCATGATGCCACTGTTGGGGAACGTAGCAGAAATTCAAAATTTTCCTATGTTACACCAAGATCTATCTATGGAGAGACTAGCAATGAGGGGAAGGAGAGTGCATCTACATACCCTTGTAGATCGCTAAGCGGAAGCGTTCAAGAGAACGGGGTTGAAGGAGTCGTACTCGTCGTGATCCAAATCACTAGAGATCCTAGTGCCGAACGGACGGCACCTCCGCGTTCGACACATGTACAGCCCGGTGACGTCTCCCATGCCTTGATCCAGCAAGGTGAGAGGGAGAGGTTGGGGAAGACTCCGTCCAGCAGCAGCACGACGGTGTGGTGGTGATGGAGGAGCGTGGCAATCCTGCAGGGCTTCGCCAAGCACCGCGGGAGAGGAGGAGTACTTGGGAGAGGGGGAGGGCTGCGCCAGGGGAAGCGTGTAGCTCCCATGCGCCTCCCCACTATATATAGGGGTAGAGGGGGCTGGTTTCTTGCCCTCCAAGTACATTGGGGCGTTGGCAAAGGTGGGAGGAAAGAAATCCCATCATTTCCTTCCCCACTGATTGTTATCCCCCTTTTTTAGGGATCTTGATCTTATCCCTTCGGGATATGATCTTATTCCTTCTAAGGGGGGATCTTGGTACGCCTTGACCAGGGGTGTGGGGCCTTGACCCCACTACCCACGTTCATGTGGGTCCCCCATGCAGGTGGGCCCCACTCCGGAACCTTCTAGAACCTTCCCGGTACAATACCGAAAAATCCCGAACATTTTTCGGTGGCCAAAATAGGACTTCCCATATATAAATCTTTACCTCCGGATCATTCCGGAACTCCTCGTGACGTCCGGGATCTCATCCGGGACTCCGAACAACATTCGGTAACCACATAAAAACTTCCTTTATAACCCTAGCGTCATCGAACCTTAAGTGTGTAGACCCCACGGGTTTGGGAACCATGCAGACATGACCGAGACGTTCTCCGGTCAATAACCAACAGCGGGATCTGGATACCCATGTTGGCTCCCACATGTTCCATGATGATCTCATCAGATGAACCACGATGTCAAGGACTCAATCAATCCCGTATACAATTCCCTTTGTCTAGCGGTATTGTACTTGCCCGAGATTCGATCGTCGGTATCCTGCGATACCTTGTTCCATCTCGTTACCGGCAAGTCTCTTTACTCGTTCCGTAACACATCATCCCGTGATCAACCCCTTGGTCACATTGTGCACATTATGATGATGTCTTACCGAGTGGGACTAGAGATACCTCTCCGTTACACAGAGTGACAAATCCTAGTCTCGATTCGTGCCAACCCAACAGACACTTTCGGAGATACCCGTAGTGCACCTTTATAGCCACCCAGTTACGTTGTGACATTTGCTACACCCAAAGCATTTCTACGGTGTCCGGGAGTTGCACAATCTCATGGTCTAAGGAAATGATACTTGACATTAGAAAAGCTTTAGCATACGAACTACACGATCTTTGTGCTAGGCTTAGGATTGGGTCTTGTCCATCACAACATTCTCCTAATGATGTGATCCCATTATCAATGACATCCAATGTCCATGGTCAGGAAACCGTAACCATCTATTGATCAACGAGCTAGTCAACTAGAGGCTTACTAGGGACATGGTGTTGTCTATGTATCCACACATGTATCTGAGTTTCTTATCAATACAATTATAGCATGGATAATAAACGATTATCATGAACAAGGAAATATAGTAATAATAACTAATTTATTATTGCCTCTAGGGCATATTTCCAACACCATCAAGCCTATCAGTGACGACACAGAGGAACTCTCAATGAAAGCACCAATGTCGGTGTCAAAACCGGCGGATCTCGGGTAGGGGGTCCCAAACTGTGCGTCTAGGCGGATGGTAACAGGAGACAAGGGACACGATGTTTTTACCCAGGTTCGGGCCCTCTCGATGGAGGTAAAACCCTACTCCTGCTTGATTGATATTGATGATATGGGTAGTACAAGAGTGGATCTACCACGAGATCAAGGAGGCTAAACCCTAGAAGCTAGCCTATGGTATGATTGTTGTTCGTCCTATGGACTAAAACCCTCCGGTTTATATAGGCACCGGAGAGGGCTAGGGTTACACAGAGTCGGTTACAATGGTAGGAGATCTACATATCCGTATTGCCAAGCTTGCCTTCCACGCCAAGGAAAGTCCCATCTGGACACAGGACGAAGTCTTCAATCTTGTATCTTCATAGTCTTGGAGTCCGGACGATGATGATAGTTCGGCTATCCGGACACCCCCTAGTCCAGGACTCCCTCAGCCATCTTCATCATCCCGGTGCTATCCATGATGAGGAGGGAGTAGTTCACCCTCGGGGCTGAGGGTATGTACCAGTAGCTATGTGTTTGATCTCTCTCTCTCGTGTTCCATCTATGGCACGATCTTGATGTATCCCAAGCTTTGCTATTGTATTTGGATCTTATGATGTTTCTTCCCCTCTACTCTCTTGTGATGAATTGAGTTTCCCCTTTGAAGTTATCTTATCGGATTGAGTCTTTATGAGAACACTTGATGTATGTCTTGCCGTGATTATCTGTGGTGACAATGGGATATCATGTGCCACTTGATGTATGTTTTGGTGATCAACTTGCGGGTTTCGTGACATTGGGAACCTATGCATAGGAGTTGGCACACGTTCTTGACTCTCCGATAGAAACTTTGGGGCACTCTTTGAAGTACTTTTATGTTGGTTGGATGAATCTGAGATTGTGTGATGCATATCGTATAATCATGCCCACGGATACTTGAGGTGACAATGGAGTATCTAGGTGACATTAGGGTTTTGGTTGATTTGTGTCTTAAGGTGTTATTCTAGTATGAACTCTATGATGGATCGAGCGGAAAGAATAGCTTTATGTTATTTTACTACGAACTCTTGAATAGATAGAACAGAAAGGATAACTTTGAGGTGGTTTCGTACCCTACCATAACGTTTGTTCTCCGCTATTAGTGGCTTCGGAGTGACTCTTTGTTGCATGTTGAGGGCTTGCTATATGATCTATCTATGTTATTATTGTTGAGAGAACTTGCACTAGTGAAAGTATGAACCCTAGGCCTTGTTTCCTATCATTGCAATACCGTTTACGCTCACTTTTATCGCTTGTACCTTGCTGTTTTTATATTTTCAGATTACAAAAACCTATATCTACTATCTATTTTGCACTTGTATCACTATCTCTTCGCCGAACTAGTGCACCTATACAATTTACCATTGTATTGGGTGTGTTGGGGACACAAGAGACTCTTTGTTATTTGGTTGTAGGGTTGCTTGAGAGAGACCATCTTCATCCTACGCCTCCTACGGATTGATAAAGCTTAGGTCATCCACTTGAGGAAAATTTGCTACTGTCCTACAAACCTGTGTACTTGCAGGCCCAACAACGTCTACAAGAAGAAGGTTGTGTAGTAGACATCAGCAGCACGGACTAGGACATGCCTGACTGAGAGCAGTACTTCCACTGGCGCGGTACTACCGCTCCCCCTTGGGGTACTACCGCAAGGCAGGAAAGCCCCAGCCCACAAAGAGCGCAGATGAATAAAAATACATCCGTGCCTACTTCCGCTGGAAACAAAATAGTGCAAACATCCGACGCGGTACTACCGCTAGGGAGCGGTACTACCGTATACCAGCTGAACCAGGCCGCGCACGGTACTACCGCGCACAAAGCGTGGTACTACCGTGGAGGCGCGGATGTAAAAAATTACATCCGCTCCTACTACCGTGATGCAGCGGTACTAGGCATGAGGGCTACGGTACTACAACTCCAGGGGAGCAGTACTACCATGGGCACCCGTGGTACTACCGTGCTGGACGAGCGGTACTACCATGGGGCCGCGGATGTAAAAAATTACATCCGCCCCTACTACCATACCGGAGCGGCACTAGGCCTGGGAGCCACGGTACTAAGACTCCAGAGGAGCGGTACTACCGTGGGCTCCAGCGGTACTACCGCAGGTGCTTGCGGTACTACCGCTCTAGGAAGCAATACTACCGCAAGTTCAGCAATAGCCGCTAGAAAAAGCACAAAGAGGATAACAGAGGGAAGCTCCAAAGTGCAAAGGAAAGGTGGAGGCAAGGAGGGAAACGTGTACGTGATGATTCCACCCGAACCTTTCCGACGCGGACCCCTTCTTAATAGTACGGCCCTCCTACGACTCAAATCCACCAAAAAGAAACGTAGAACAACGCCGTCTTCAATAGTCTTCGAGGGGCACCGAATGGTCTCGTGCCTAGTGATGAAGCGTCTGTGAAACTCAAGGCACATGATTAGTCCGCAAAAGCATTGTCATCAATCACCAAAACACCTTAGGGATAAATATGCCCTTACAGCTGTGCGAGACAACGGCAGCACTCGCGGCGGTGGACGTCAGCGAGGCGGAGTCGCATTCTCCGGCACCCCAATGATGCAGCAGTCAGGGCCCGCAACTGCATTGTGGTGGACGTCACTGACTCGTTTCAGGATGGATCCATCATCGATCTGATGTCCACCGACACCGTTCGGGTTATGGGCTCCGACGAGGAAGAGTAGGGCATGGGAGACGGCGTCGCCTTGAGTCCCGTGAGCCGGCTTGTGTCCCATGCCTACTCTACCTTGCCGGCGACCAGACCAACACTCTGGTCAGTGCAGCCTCGTGCTGGACATGGCCACGACAGAACCGGGCGAGCTCCGGTTAGATTAGGTTTCATGTTGCATGTAAAAAAAATGAATTTGAGGTTTCTAGTTTGAGGTGTCCGGTTGTAGAATCAAATATTTGAGGTGTGACCGGCCAGTGTCCACAGACGTGCCCGGGCGAGCTTCGGTTAGATTAGGTTTCACGTTGCATGTAAAAATATGAATTTGAGGTTTCTAGTTTGAGGTGTCCGTAGAATCAAATATTTGAGGTGTGATCGGCCAGTGTCCGCGGACTTGCCCGGGGGGCGTCCTCGGGCATTTGAGAGGCCAGATTTGTCCATCGCGCCTGTAGATGCTCTAAGGGACTATGGCCATGGCATGTCACTGGATCTCAGTCCCTCACTAAGGGTATCTCTAACCGATCTCTTATAGTTTTGACGAGCAAACGACGGAATATCTCTTAACTCCATATATTTGCTCCACTAGAAAAGTGTGGTTCCAAATCGATCCTCTAAACTTAATTCCTCTTTATTTTTTCAAATCTTCCAAAATTTAGATTTAGTTTACATACTACATTTCAACTAAATATTTGCACATATATTAAAATTTCACACAATTAAGGTTCACACAACTCACAAATATTACAAATTCAGAATTTACAAACCTAATTATTCAAATTCAAACACATGGAAGGGTTCAAATGAATAAAAGAGCATGATAAAAACAAACTTGCCATGTTTCAAAAAGGTAAATGACCATGTTCTAAAAATTATTCATCATGGTCAACTAAAGTAAGTGACCAGGATGGCAGCTGATCTCCTCTGTGCAGACGCGTGTGTCAAATTTGACGGATTTGACCTATACATGAAATCAAATCACAAAATGAACTGTCCGTGAAACTATTTCACGCGGCTGACCCGTGGCGCCTAGCTCTCAGGCGCTGCACTAGTGCAACGCCCGGGAGCTAGGCGCTGCACTAGTGCAACGCCCGGGAGCTAGGCGTTACACTGTATAGTGTGGCGCCTAGCTCTCAGGCGCTGCACACTGACTTAGTAATTTTCTGAACACACGGGTGCGACGCTGGCCGTGTAGCGCCTACCTCTGAGGCGTTGCACAGTGTAGTGTGGCGCCGTCGTGTCGGGCGTCACACAAAAAGGTCAGCCGCGTGAAATAGTTTCACGGACAGTTCATTCTGTGATTTAATTTCGTCTATAGGTTAAATCCGTCAAATTTGCAAATTTGACAGGTTTGACCTATAGACGAAATCAAATCACAAAATGAACTGTCCGTGAAACTATTTCACGCGGCTGACCCGTGGCGCCTAGCTCTCAGGCGCTGCACTAGTGCAACGCCCGGGAGCTAGGCGCTGCACTAGTGCAACGCCCGGGAGCTAGGCGCTACACTGTATAGTGTGGCGCCTAGCTCTCAGGCGCTGCACACTGACTCAGTAATTTTCTGAACACACGGATGCGACGCTGTAGCGCCTATCTCTGAGGCGTTGCACAGTGTAGTGTGGCGCCGTCGTGTCGGGCGTCACACAAAAAGGTCAGCCGCGTGAAATAGTTTCACGGACAGTTCATTCTGTGATTTGATTTCGTCAATAGGTCAAATCTGTCAAATTTGCCGTGTGTCGCAGTGGATCTGGTCAAGAGAGAGGAGGCCTCGTCACCCGCCGGGCGGTGCGGGGAGCATGCGGCGCACACGCTCCCACGATGCGAGTAGGGCTCCTGAACAGCTCTGCTGGGCGTCTTGCATGCTGACCGCCGTAGCATCATCCCACTGCCCTTGAGCTCGCCGCTATACTCCTCGCCATCACGCGTCGGCCACCGCAGCTCGGCGGAGAAAGTCGGTCAGGATCGAGTTAATTGGGGATCCCAGAGAAAGGAAGTGTGTGTGTGTGTGTGTGTGTGTGTGTGTGTGTGTGTGTGTTGGGCGACTGCATCGTGGAGTGGGGGAGAGGAAGTGGCGGGTCGAGGCGTTCGCCCGTTCGGCCTTTGGATCCAACGGATCTTGGCATCAAGATTAAGTATGCCGGATCGAACGACGACGGATGTGTTTGCTCCAAATGGCGAAGTCGAGATCAAAACCCACGTACAGGGAGCTCATCCCACGCGGCCCCGAGAAGGAGATGTCTGTCCCGCTTGCGATCTGCCGCTCCCGGGAGGAGACATGTGCCCGACGGCGCTCGGACTCCTTCCGCCAGGAATCCATTGCGTCTGACCAGGTGCATGGATCCGCCGATAGGTGTGCCATCGCAACCTCGTAGGAGGCGGTGCGGTCCATCTAGCGTCCGAATGCGGTGGCGGACACGCAACCCCTCCGTTGACGCGCCGAACATTGGGACGCGCCGTGGGCCTCGTCCGACGAGAACATGGCACAGCGTGCCCGCTGTGCGAGACAACGGTAGCCCTCGCGGCGGTCGACATCGGCGAGGCGGAGTCGCATTCTCCGGCACCCCAATGATGCAACAATCCGGGCCCGCAGCCGCATCGTGGTGGACGTCGCCGACTCGTCTCAGGATGGATCCATCATCGATCTGACGTCCACCGGCACCATTCGGGTTACGGGCTCTGACGAGGAAGAGTAGGGCATGGGAAACGACGGCGCCTTGAGTCCCGTGAGGTGGCTTGTTTCCCATGCCTTCTCTACCTTGTCGGCGACCAAACCAACATTCTGGGAAGCATGGCCTGGTGCCGGACATGGCCATGACAGAACCGGGCGATCTTCGGTTAGATTAGGTTTCACGTTGCATGTAAAAATATGAATTTGAGGTTTCTATTTGAGGTGTCCGGTTGTAGAATCAAATATTTGAGGTGTGACCGGCCAGTGTCTGCGGACGTGCCCGGGCGCGTCCTCGGGCATTTGGGAGGCCAGATTTGTCCATCACGCCTGTAGATGCTCTAAGGGACTATGGCCATGGCATGCCATTGGATCTCAGTCCCTCACTAAGAGTATCTCTAACCGATCTCTTATAATTTAGACGAGCAAACGACGGAATATCTCTTAACTCCATATATTTGCTCCTCTAAAAAAGTGTGGTTCCAAATTGATCCTCTAAACTTAATTCCTCTTTTTTTTCAAATCTTCCAAAATTTAGATTTAGTTTACATACTACATTTCAACTGCATATTTGCACACATATTAAAATTTCACACAATTAAGGTTCACACAACTCACAAATATTGCAAATTCAGAATTTACAAACCTAATTATTCAATTTCAAACACATGGAAGGGTTCAAATGAATAAAAGAGCATGATAAAAACAAACTTGCCATGTTTCAGAAAGGTAAATGACCATGTTCTAAAAATTATTCATCATGGTCAACTAAAGTAAGTGACCAGGACGGCAGTTGATCTCGTCTGCGCAGACGCGTGCGTCAAAGTGGATCTGATCAAGAGAGAGGAGGCCTCGTCACCCGCCGGGCGGTGCGGGGAGCATGCGGCGCACACGCTCCCACGATGAGAGGAGGGCTCCTGAACGGCTCTGCTGGGCGTGTTGCGCGCCGACGGCCGTAGCATCATCCCACTTCTCTTGAGCTCGCCGCCGTACTCCTCGCCATCAAGCCTCGGCCACCGCAGCTCGGCGGAGAAAGTCGGAGAGGAAGTGTTTGTGTGTGTGTGCGTGTGTGTGTGTGTTGGGCGACCGCATCGTGGGGGTGAGGGGAGAGGAAGTGGCGGGTCGAGGCGTTGGCCCGTTCGGTCTTTGGAACGAACGGATCTTGGTAATGACGTGGCCATTATATATGCATCAAGATTAAGTATGCAGGGTCGAACGACGACGGATGCGTTCGCTCCAAACGGCGAAGTCGAGATGAGGGTCTGTACACACTTGCGGAGATGTGCACTGCCACGTACAGTAGCCAGGTACTCCTACTAGTAGCTGCATGGATTTGGCTAGGATGGGCGACGTGGGCTGCATGCTTTGCTAGGCAGAAAAGCAGGAGACGGCCGCCCCGCGCCCCGATAATTCTTCATCATTGCCTCCGCTACAGCGTGCCCTTAATGGCGACTAGACGTGACGGCGGTTTGGTGCGAGAACGTGCCCCCGCGCCGGCCGGTTGCGTGCGCGTCGGCTCGAAAGATCTCCTCGTTCCGCGAGCGCGCGAGGAGAATGCGGGGAGCCCCTGACCGATCGCGCCGCTCCGCTCCGAGTCCCTGACACGCGGGCTCCACATGTCACCGCCGTTTCTCTTTCCCCGATAGTACATCTCCGAGCCCGTCTTTCTATATAGTAGCGTCGTCGTCCAGGCCGCTTGAGCTTCGTACGTTCTCTTCTACCAACTCCTTGGGTTTCGGTAGGGTTTGGTCCTAGCTTGTCCATGTCTTCGCGAGGTGGAGGCGGCCGGCGCGGCGGCCACGGCCGCGGCGACCAGTCGTCCGGAGCGCACGAAGGTGGCCGCGGTCGGGGCGGTGGCGGCCGAGGGAGGGGCCGAGGGGAGGAGGCCGGGGGCGAGCGCGGCCGCGGAGGACACGGCCACGCGCCGCGCGGTCGCTCCGGAGAGCAGGAGCCACATGGAGGACGCGGCGGGGACGGCCGAGGGAGGGGCCGAGGCGGTGAGCGCGGTGGCCATCGGGACGACGCGGCGAGAGGCCGAGGTGGTCGAGGCGCTTCGCAACAACCTGCAGCTGGCGGGCGGGGTGGCGTCGCCGCGGTGGGGGAGCACGACCCGCGTTATGGCGGCACTGGACCTGGCCGAGCCGGCCAGCAAGTGGCGGCCCCGACGGCGGCGGTGGAGGTGCTGGGTGCCGAGGTCGAGCGGAAGATGGTGCTCTCTAAGGCCGCAGGCGAGCGGCCGTCGTCGTCGTCCTCCGCTCCGGTGACGGCGAAGGAGCAGCGGAGGGTCGTCATGGAGCCTCCGGTGCCGGCGGCGCCGGCCAATCTGCCGCCGGTGTCGACCAAGGCGGAGAAGTTCCCGGCGCGGCCGGGGTTCGGGACCATCGGGCGGAGGTGCCGCGTCCGCGCCAACCATTTCCTCGTGCAGGTCGCCGACAAGGAGATCTACCATTACGATGTACGTATGCTCGAACCCGTTCGGTGATATTCGTAAATATTCATTTCATTTCATTCGTTGTAAGCTGTATTTTGAACCATCAAGTGGATTTGGATCAAAATAGAACCAATCACATGTCTTAGCTAATCCAAACGTTATTAAAGAAACAAGCAGATGCCAAAATCAGCCAACTTACAAGTTTCATGCAAATTTAAGGTTTCACCTTCAAAAGTGGGTGAATAATTTCTGCAAGCACATGATCATGGTTAATAATTTTCACCTTCAAAAGTGGGTGAATAATTTCTCCAAGCACATGATCATGGTTAATTTTTACCTTCAAAAGTGGGTGAATAATTTCTGCAAGCACATGATCATGGTTAACAATTTTCACCTTCGAAAGTGGGTGAATAATTTGATTCTGCAAGCACATGATCATGGTTAATTTTCAGCATAACAACCGTCTTCCTGTTGCGCAGGTGACAATTGATCCGGAAACGAGGTCTCGCGGTTGGAACAGATCAATAATCAACGAACTCATAAAATTGTACAAGGAACACTTGGACGGTAGGCTGCCTGTTTATGATGGAAGGAAGAGCCTGTATACCGCTGGTGCACTGCCGTTCAAGAACAAAGTGTTTGTCGTCAAACTTGCTAATGCCGCCAAAGGGAATAAACGGTAGAACGAAAACATTTCAGTTTTCCTTTTTGTGATCAAAACCTGCTTGTTCATGTAATGGTTTTAACATAGTACTGGTTCTTGTGTTATAGCGAGGAGGAATACAAGGTGACCGTAAAGCTTGCTTCAAATCTGGATATGTACAGCCTCCGGCAGTTTTTGGCTGGTAGAAGCAGGGAGCTTCCACAGGACACTATCCAAGCTCTCGACATCGCCCTAAGGGAGTGCCCCACAACAAAGTAATCCATTAGTACTTTCTTGATGTGGAGTAGAAAGTTTTCATTTTCTGAGTTGGCCTGTTTTCATTTCTTATATTTGTAATTCAAAATTTTGTGTGCATCTTCTTTAAATTGAAACAGGTATGTATCGATCTTTAGATCGTTCTTCTATCAGTCATTTGGACATGGTGGCGCAATTGGCAACGGTGTTGAATGCTGGAGGGGTTATTACCAAAGCCTTCGCCCCACACAGATGGGTTTGTCACTAAATATTGGTACGGCTGTGCCTAAATGTGTTCTTGTCACTAAATATGGGATCGCATTAAGGTATGAATGATGCTGGCTTATTGTTCTCCTTAACTATTATTTTTTCTTCTCTCTTTTTTGAAAAGGAGGTTAAAACCCCCGGCCTCTGCATCAGTGTGATGCACACAGCCATTCTTATTAATTATTAATTTTTTCTTCTGTCTACCAAACTAACTGTTGCATTCCCTTTTCTTTTCTGCTTTATATAGTTGAAGAAAGCCCTTAGAGGTGTCCGGGTTGAGGCCACTCATCGGACGGATAAAACCATACGCTACAAGATCACTAGCGTATCCTCAGCTCCATTGAAGGAATTAATGTATCTATTCACTATTATACCCTGTTTACTTCATGCACTTTCTTTACATTTTCATTTATTTAGTTACATGATGCTGTTAAATAATTGTGATTATTTATAGGGTAGGTAGAAATGAGCTCAACTGCGATTTTCCTGTGATTGTTTGCTATTGCAGGTTTGATCAAGATGGTGTGCGCGTATCAGTAGTCCAGCACTTTAAGAAGCAATACAATTACACTTTGAAATATACCAATTGGCCATGCCTTCAGGCTGGCAGTGACAGCAGACCGATCTATTTGCCTATGGAGGTGCTTATGGCTGATCTTCTTTTGTGACTCGCTAAGTTTGTCTTTTGTTTTTGTAGTCAAATCAATAGCTTGTACATATGATTTCTTCAGGTTTGCAGCATTGTTGGAGGACAAAGGTATTCTCGGAAGTTGAATGAACGCCAAGTTTCAAGCATACGAAAGATGGCATGTGAAAGACCAGCTCAATGGGAGAGCAGTGTTCTAGAGGTGAATATTAGCCCTTAATTCTCATTTACTCCGCAGTTGGTATTTGTAGCATAGCATAAGTGTACAGTTTTGCATTGCTCTTATATCAACATATTTGTATGCGTTTGATTTGAGGATATATGATCTGATTCCTTCTTTTTATTCCCAGATTGTTAATAGGAATAATTATGGTAATGATGAATATTCCAAAGAATTTGGCATGAAAGTCATGAACCAACTTGCATTGGTCGATGCTCGTGTACTACCTGCCCCAAGGGTAACTGCTTTTAAAGAAAATGACCTTACTGTTTTTACATAATTTTTTATTTATTTGACCTCTTAAATATTTCTCCTGTTGTTAGCTTAAATATCATGAATCTGGACGGGAAAAAGTATGTAATCCTTCAGTAGGACAATGGAACATGATAAACAAGGTATTATACCCTAGACCCTATTTCCGTGTGACATAAAAACTTCATTTCTCAGCAACATTGTTATGCTCAGTGTTTATGTTTATCAATATCACTTTTGTCTTGCATGTTATTTAGCACTAACATGTAAGTGGAGAACATTTGTGTCAGTCTCTAAACTTCTTGATATATGATATCATGCATTCAAATGATTGTATATACTTAATTTGCCTGGCTGTTTGTAGCGATGTTTCTATATCTTTTGTCTATTTCATTTGCTTTCTACATCAGTCTTGGTAATTCTAATTTCGTTGTTTTTCCCAGAGAATGGTGAATGGAGGATCTATCAACCATTGGGCATGTCTAACTTTCGCGTCTCGACTTCATCCAAACGACATCGGCATGTTTTGCCGTGATCTGGCTCACATGTGCAATAGCATTGGCATGGTAACCTTTTCTTCTTCTGGAATGAACCTCTGTCGCTAGCATCATATATACTGACTGAATAAATTTTCCTGTTGTAGGAAATGAACATGGAACCATGCGTGAATATCACACAAGCGCGCCGTCAGGACACAGTGGAGTCTGCAATCAGAAATATCCATAGGCATTCTGCAGAAGTGCTCACTAAGCAAGGTCTAGAAGGGAAGCAACTTGAATTATTGATCATCATATTACCTGATATTAGTGGTTCCTATGGTATGTTCTTCAAGTTGATTTTCTGAGCTGATATCTGACTATTTTAAAATAGAAATCAGTTTTAATTCCAAGTTTCTGCCATCTAATGCAGGAAAGATAAAACGGCTCTGTGAAACCGAGCTTGGAGTAATAACTCAGTGCTGCTTACCCAAGAATGTTCAGAAGGGTGGGAAACAATACCTTGAAAATCTTTCTCTGAAGATCAATGTTAAGGTATGAATCAATTGCTAGCTGCTCGACAATCAGGCCTGCGAAATGCTAAGACCTTTGCTGTTTTATGATTAGGTCGGAGGTCGGAATACAGTACTTGAAGATGCTTTGTACAAGAGGATACCCCTTCTGACAGATGTGCCTACGATAGTTTTCGGAGCTGATGTTACCCACCCAGCTGCTGGAGAAGATGCATCTCCATCTATTGCAGCAGTATGTCATTCTTCTCTCTCTCATCATGTCAAGTTTGTTAATTTGAAGTCTGCTTATTTGACAAGAGACTGTCAGAGTGGGACGCACTAATTAATAGCGCTCAACTTCCGTTTCTATTTTTTTTTTCACTTTTTATCAGTACCATCTGTATTGGAAGTTTGGAATAGCTTTGCATTTTCGGTAACAAAAGGAACGATATGTCAGAACAAAAGTAGCGATATTCATTGTAAAAGGCTGCTAAGCTTTTACTTGTGCTTCAAAGGAGAAACATACTACCTATCTATTTTTTCAATTTGCTTTGTGTGGATGGTACAGATCCTCTCTTTCTGTTTGCCGTCTTGGCACCATACTATGAATAACGCATGATAGAATTTGGAGTTCTGGAACTAAGGCTTCTACATCCTCACATTGTAGGTTGTTGCATCTATGGATTGGCCAGAAGTAACAAAATACAAATGCTTGGTCTCTTCACAAGGCCCTAGGGAAGAAATAATTGCCGACCTTTACACGGAAACAATGGATCCACAAAGGGGACGTGTTGGTGGTGGCATGATAAGGTAATGCAAGATACGGAAGTATTTGCCTAGTTTTCCTTTTTGCAACAATAACATTGAATTCTTGAAATTTTGCAGGGAGTTGCTTCTCTCTTTCTACAGAGCAACTGGATGCAAACCTCACAGGATCATATTTTATATGTTTGTAAAGCGTGCAGTCTTTGTTTTTCCAAGAATCATTTCTTAGTCTCTGCTTAATACTGAATCGTTTAATATGCAGAGATGGTGTTAGTGAGGGTCAGTTCAGCCAAGTGTTGCTTTATGAAATGGATGCGATTCGCAAGGTTCTTCTCACCCCCTTTGACCCTCTCCATATAACGCCACATTCGTCCTTTATTTTCGTTTTCAACATTCTCCGGGCTTGTGCTACACCATGTCAGCTAGTGATTAATTCATACCCTGACATTCTAATTTCTAATGTGTTTGCCACACCATGTTCTTCTTGTTCCCAGGCTTGTGCCACTTTACAGGCGGGTTACCTCCCACCAGTCTCATTTGTTGTTGTGCAAAAGCGGCATCACACTCGCCTATTTCCTGAAAATCATCGTGCGCGGGATCTGACGGATAGAAGTGGGAATATCCTACCTGGTAAGTTTACCTGGTTAATTAGCATAATGTGTGCATAATGTGTGCATAACTTTGTACTAACTTTAGCACAAAGTTGAGTCATCTATTCTGGGACGGAGGGAGTAGATTTTACGTACCAAAGTGTGTTCCAGTAATAACAAGATTAAAGTATCAAGTGTGCATTGTCCTCAGGTACTGTTGTCGACACAAAGATCTGCCATCCTACAGAGTTTGATTTTTACCTCTGCAGCCATGCTGGTATTCGGGTAATGTTGCATGATTCACATTTTCGTGAAGTCCCATACTTCTAGTGTACTGGGCAAATGTTTCATGACTCGATACTAAAGTCTCTCCTGTGTTTTCCTTTGGACAGGGAACAAGCCGCCCGACACACTATCACGTTCTTCTCGACGAAAACCGTTTCAGTGCTGATGCCCTGCAAACCTTGACCTACAATCTCTGCTACACGTAAGCCGCTCTAAGCCAGTTTCCTCCATGATCAATGATGCATAGCCAGCATACTGTTGTACCCTGTTATCTAACTATCTAACTTTTTTCTTCTGACGGTTCCTCGCTCGCAGCTACGCCCGGTGCACGCGATCGGTCTCTATAGGTACGCATTTAACCAAGTCTTCAAATCTCTGTATCAGCTTGCAAGGCAGGTGCTCATGATTTTAGACATGAGCAATGTCTTTTGACTTGCTTCTGATTCTGGTTATTGCTACCGTGACAGTTCCTCCGGCGTACTACGCGCACCTGGCGGCCTTCCGTGCGCGCTACTACATGCAGGACGAGTTCTCCGACGGGGGCTCGTCGTCGGCCACGGCCAGGTTGGCGCCTACGAGGCAGCTCCCCAAGATCAGGGACAGTGTCAAGGAGTTCATGTTCTACTGCTGATGGCTGATCCCTTGCTTGCGAGAAGTAGTGGTGTCCACACCTTTTGCTTGGCTGTGCTGCTGATGGCCTGCTCGAACCACAGCAGTCTCATCGTTGCCGTTTGTGGTTTATGTATGGAACTTGTCATGGTTTGGTAGGACGTGTTGCCTGCAAGAACTTTAGCCTTCGGTTAGCGTCCTCTAAAAACATGCTGGTGGTATATGCATGTGACAGAACGTAGGCACATATATTTTGTGAGAAACATTCGCAGTTACTACATCAGCTGTGGGGGCGTCTGTTGTCAGTTCGAAAGATTTTCAGCTAGTTCGCTGTCTTGATGACGAGACTGACATCTTTGGTAGTACGTAATGTTGGAGTCACGGCTTGGTCACGCACCCAACGACGGCCTCGCCGTCACGGCAGCCTGTTATATATTCCGGCCGTTGTCAGAAGTCAGAGCCAGCAATGAACTAGATGCGTGGCTGGCCGCGAAGATGATTCGCGTCAAACCAATCATCGTCATCGGTCGTCACCGCCGGAATACCTTGCTCCATCGTCCTCTACTGATTTTGCTGGCGCGTAGCGCGCAGTTGGCTCCCTGAGAGCACTGATGAGCTGTGCGACTACTAGTCGATCGCCGGAGAAAGTGACTGCCGGTGCGTCGCTGGCTCGCTGCCGACGACTCGTCTCTGTTACTTGTATCCTGAGGGCTTCTTGTCTAAGATCATTTAACTAGTAGTTTGACAATGAAGTGTTTCAACTCAACTATATCGACTCATTTTAGTTTGTTTTCATCCAGTTTCAAACGCAGCAACTTTTCCATCCCGCGTGGAATTATTCCACACATTCAGGACTGCAATGCATGGGTGGCCATGAACATTCCTCACCATTTTTCCACGAGTATATAATTTTTTTTAACACAATACAGACGCAAGCGCTCATACATACGCGCATACACTCATCCCTATGAACGCACACAAGCACCCATATGAGCACCTTCGAGAGACTGAGCCGGCATATCATTTTAAGATTTACGAAGTCACCGTAGACTCCTCATCGTCGACGGGAATGTCTCCTCCCACTGAAAGCGCATCGCCAGAAATCCTGAAATAAATCTAGGAATAAACCAAATATTCCTGTCGTAGTAGTTGGCAACTACTAGTTGCACAAAATCACAGCAACAACCATTTCATCCTTGCCCAAGGAGTGAGAGAAGTGGTGATCTAGAAAGGTTTACTAATTGTGGCAATGCCAAGAAAGGGACGCTCCGGGGATTGATTGACTAATCTACCATATTAATCCTTGTCGGTGGACCGATCACTCAATCCATTTCTAGTTTGTACGCGATCCTGCTCAAGCTAAAAAGTCCCAACGTCAATGTTGCTGATGCTCTGGCTGTATGCAGATCGATGCCCTCTCTTATCCAACAAGAGGGGACGAGAGAGATGGAGGCGGACGTCTTTGAATAATGACTCGTCAAGGTCAATTAGATGACAGTTTGGCAACTAGTTCCGTTATCATATATTGTATTTAGAAAAGTATGCTACTAATGGTCGGAACATTTAGGTTCATATTTTGGTTAGTAACATTTTGGTGCAAATTTCCCACAAAGCAACAAGAAGAGAGCGACGAGACAGTGGTGCACTTATCCCCTATCAAGTTGCTCTCGGCTCGAGTATATTCAGTAACTCAAGAGCCAAGAGATAAGGTCCTTCAGAGGATTACGTAACATGAAATATAAAAGCCGTATATATGCCTAGAAACGTTAGCTCTCACTACTTCTTCGGAATCTCTAACAAGTGTCTAGAAATGTCTTTTCAGCTCAAGTAATATGTACTACTCCCCCAGTATAGTGCAAAAAACGTTCTTATATTTTGGGACGGAGGGAGTAGTTAGCAATATTGATGCCGGATCTTGGAGGTCTGCGCGTTAATATGAACACACATGTGATTAGAAAAAATTAGACGCGCATCGAGTAAGATGTAACTGATCGGTTTGCGACAAGATTTTGGTCGGTGACGTTACAAGACTTTTCTCTTATATATACTACGTTCTTTTTCTGAAGAAAATGCTGAATAATTTGTTCTTCCGCAGAAAATGGTTTAAAATGGGTGAGTGGATGCGAAACATCTGCCGCGTCGTCCACAGGCCATATGTGCCCTTTGAACATGGCCATTATTGCAAGACGCATGAACGCAATATGAATTATTTTGCGGACCGTGTAGAAAAAAAAACTGAAAAACTGTTTGGGGATGCCATAAGGCTCATGTTGCAAAACTCTAAGCGCAACATGAGGCAGGCTTGTTGCAAAGGCTTGGTGACGGTGTGCTACGATTTTGATAGTTCACAGTAAACGTTCACTGTTTCACTCACATGACGACTCAACAAACTATCGTTGGAACAATCATCCCTTTCCTGGAAATGCGGGATCACACAAGACTTGCTGATCTCCACCCGCTACTTGTACAGTACTACTGAACCAAGAATTTCAGTTATCCATTTTGTAGTACACAACAATCGATCCATGATCCATCTATATATTTCTACATAAATTGACCAAGCTTTCGCATCCATCCGTATATATTTCTACACAATTTCGGTTCCATGCTTGGATCTGTCTGTCTTTGGTTAGTGATCAGCGGAACGGATCTTGCTGCCATTGGTGGCGACGGCGTTGTCGCTGGAGGTATCTGCACCCTTGGTGGTCGCTTGTTCCGGCCGCTCCTCGCCGGCAGGAACAGGGCCCATGGCCAGGTCGGCGTTGAACTTGCCGTAGAGGTCGCCCCTGTAGAAGTTCCTGGTCCTCCACGCGAGCAGCAGCGAGACGAGGGCGCCGAGCAGCGTGACGCCGGCGATGGTGTAGAATGACTCCCTGAAGCAGCGCACCCCGATGCACGTCAGGTCCTTGCCCCTGCGGCCGCCCTGCCGGAGCGCCTCCTCGTCGTAGCGCCGGCCGGCGATGCGCACGTTGAGGATGTAGGACCCCACGGGGCTGGCCACGGCGCCGAAGTTGTAGAGCGTGGAGTAGTACTTGAGGCCGAACACCTCGGAGATGATGGCGAAGAGCAGCGGCCACTGCGCCCCGAAGCAGAAGCCGAGGATCACCGACGCCGCGTACAGCCCGTTGTTCACGCCCACGGCGATCAGGAGGTGCCCCGCGCAGGCGAGGAGGAGCACCGCCGTGAGGACGAGCGGGCGGGGCACCTTGTAGCGGGCCAGCACGTACTCGGACGCGAACCCGGCCACCACGCGGCCGGCGTAGTTCCAGATGCTCACCAGGGAGACGAAGGTGGTGACGCTGCGCTGCGGGTACCCCAGCGACTGCCCGATCTGGCCCAGGTTGTCGATGGCCGTCAGCGTGCCGCCCACGCCGCATATGGTGGCCACGAACAGCACCAGCATGTCCACGCTGAAGAGGGCCTGCAGGATGGTGTAGTCCTCCCCCCTTGCCGGCGGCCGGAACACGTCCTGGAAGCACGTCGTCGCCGGCGGCCTCACGGTGGCTGTCTCGGCCTCGTGGACGACGGCCGTGGTCGTCGTAGTCGGGACGACAGACTGAGAGTGGGACTGGGTGGGCAGTGGCGGCTGCAGGTAGTTCCTGAGCTCCTGCTGGACGACGATGACGATGGGGAAGAAGATGAGGAGGAGGAGCACGGTGGCGGTGACGTAGTAGGCGGGCCTGGGGAACTTGAGCACCTCCAGCTCCACCACGTTCATGACGAGGAGGTAGACGGCGAGCACGATGGAGGCGTAGAGGAAGTAGAAGAAGGCCTTGCGCTCCCGGCTGCTGGTGGCGGCGGCGGCCACGGCGCCGCGCGGCATGATGCGGATGGTGGGGATGAAGAGGAGCGAGATGGCGGCGGGCAGCCAGGCCATGAGCAGCACGAGGTCGGCGCCGTCGTTGTCGGTGCCGTAGATGGCGCGGTAGAGCTGCGTGAAGATGGCGCCGCTGAGGCCGACGAAGCCCTTGAGGAGCCCCAGCACGACGCCGCGGTCCTCGGGGAAGTTCTTGACGGCGGTGACGAGGGCGCCGGTGTTGGCGAAGGACTGGGAGTTGGCGCCGACGGCGATGTAGAAGCACATGAGCCAGACGGGCGGGCGCGCGGTGCGGCCGGTGATGGAGAGGTAGATCATGAGGTAGCCGACGAGGTTCATGGCGGCGCCGCAGGCGAGGACGACCCACGGCGGCGTCACCTCGTTGATGAGGCCCGGGAGGATGCCGACGTTGGCGCCCACGTCCTTGAAGAAGCTGAGCGTGTTGAGCGTCTGCTGGTCGTAGCCCAGCGACGACTTGATGGCCTTGGAGTAGATGGCGAAGATGTAGGTGCCGCCCGCCGCCGCCATGATCAGGATGGACGCGAAGAACATGAACCACCGCCCGGCCACCACGTGCTTGGCGAATTGCGTCGACGGCACTCGGCCGCCGCCATCGCCATCGCCAGACACCATGGCTCAGCTAGCTCGACTGGACTATCGATCCACTTTGATCTCGTTGCCCCAAGCTAAGATGGCACGAGTGTGGTGTACTGCTTGCTGCAGCTAGCTATATATGTAGCGCGAGAGATCAGCAAGTGAGTGTCAGCTTCTGAATTGACCACGTGTGCAAGGAAAAATCAAATGGGGAATCGAAATCTCTACTCTCAATTAAGCAGTTGGTAGCCTGATACGGTTTATTTTTGTCCGATTTTACTTCGTCCCACCTCCCACTACCCCCTCCCATTGAAAAATCAAATCCCATTAAGGAGAGATCATGTTTCGTGCTTTCTTTGGTAAGAGTTGATTCAATTCAATCATGTAAATAATAAGTAATTATATATATGAGATCACCTTCCTAAAAGATAGACATAAGATTTTTCTTAGTACTCTTTCATAATAAAATAAGATATTTCTATGCTTGAAGGAATATCTTATGTCTATTCAAATTGGATTAGTGATTTGTTATGAAGGAATATCTTATTTTATTATGGAAGAGTATAAGAAAAAAATCTTATGTCTATCTTTTAGGACGGTGATTTCACATATATGATGCAATTTCTTAATTGTTAATTACTTATTATTTACATGATTGAATTGAATCAACTCCTACCAAAAGAAATACGAAACAAGATCTCCCCTTAATGGGATTTGGTTTTTCAATGAGAGGGAGAAAAACCAATGGGAGAAAAACCTATTGAAAAAGTTCATAAGTCCTAAGACTTTTTTTAGTCCCAACTTATAAGTCTCAAGTCCCTAAAAAGTCCTTACCTGTTTGGTTCCTGAGACTTATAAGTCTCTATAAGACCATATTACAACTATAAGTCCCTATAAGTCCCAAATGCCCACTTTAAGTCCCTCCTGTTTGGTTTAGATGGGACTTATAGGAACTTTTTTAAGTCCCTAAACCAATAAGTTCCTGAAAACAAACACCCTCTAATTATCCATAGCATAAAGAATTGTCTAACAAATTAATTAATTGCATTAATGACTTCGTTTTAAAATTGATTCGGTGCGAAAAAAAAATCCTATTCAAATGGACCTATTGAAAAATTCCTATTCAAATGGATTTGGTTTTCTAAATCGAATTGCACTACGCTTGACAATCACAAGTTTCATATAGGCGTACGCACCCGCGCGCCCAGACATCGTGCACGACACCATGGAAGATATCTTGGCTGGGCCGGCACAATGCCCGAGAATGCCAGGGCATGGATCACGACATCAAGGACGACCGTGGCGGGAGGCGGGTCATGAGACCGTCACGTGCACGACATCATCATCATCGTGTGATGAGAAAAAGGCTAACTACTAGCCGTAGAGGAGATGCTACTCGATATATATGCAGATATATATGGCTGATTGCGCCTAAAACTTTACTGCCGTTCAAATCGATAAGGCAAAGTTAATTGGTTGGTTACTCTTGCACACATGTATCAACCCCCTTTGATGGATAATGGACAGCACCAAGCAATGCAACGATTCACCGGCACGACAAATGTGCGCAATACAACCCCGTCAACTCGTCGTGAACTTTGAGGCCAGCTTCAACCAACAAATTAATAAGCTGTGGAATAAATGCAAACAACATGGGGTGGGGCCCACGGGGATTCCATGTGGCAGCCTGTTAGCAGCATGCTGATACAAGTTATGCCGTGTTTGAACGCGTTTCTGACAGATGGGGCCCGCTCGTCAGGAGCTGACTTGGCAAAAGAATTGCCACGTGTGCATCTTGACCAAGTCTTCTTCTTTCTCCTTTCTTCCACTCTCACTCACATTACAACAAACACGTTGTGTGCATGCACTCGGAGGGGCAGGGCCTGACGTTGTCGGCTTGGACGGGGAGAGTGGAGCCGTGGGCCGGCGAGCAGTTGCCGCTCGTGTGTGTGGTGCAGGAGGGCCCATTGTTGCCGGCCGTGCAGAGACCGAGGGAGCCGCAAGGCAGCGGGAGGTTTGGTCGCCGCCGTGGGGGAGTAGGCCGTGCTGAGCCTGGATGCTCGCGGCGACGACTTGGGCGCGCAGCCGCCGCAGGCGCTGAACGGGATCCAAGTGGCATCGTTGATGTGGTCGATGGCGACCAGCAGAGTCTGCGACGGCGTGCCGAGCCTTGCGCAGGCCACGTAGTTGCAAGTGCGAGCGTGCTAGGAGCAGCATTGAGCTGCACACGGAGACCATGGCCATCCAAAACGCAGGTAAGAGCACAGCGAGGATGATGGATAGTCTTGGAATGGACATGGTTCCCGCTAGCCATGTGGGCGTGGACGGAGAGCTGGGAGATGCAGGGGAGCTCGTGGAGGTCCAAGGACGCGTGCGCGCCCGGCGACGGCGCTCCCGACGCGCCCAGCGAGGCCGCCGCGCAGAGGGAGCGTCAGAGGGAGCGAGGCCACAATGCAGAGCCTCGGGCTCGCGAGGCCGCTTGTGTCACGAGCGCGTCGGCGGTTGCTCACCGGGTGGCGCAGCAGCGGGTGCCCTGGTCGTGGGCATTGAGGGAGCGGCCGGCGGCGAGCAGCGGTGAGACTCTCCTCCATGGCCTCTCACACGGCCACGTTCCTCTGCTCCCCATGGTGAAGCGGCGCCAGCGTCGGCCCTGCCCTCAACATGTTTGTTGTAATGTGTATGAGAGGGGAAGAGAGGAGAAGGAAGAAGACTTGGTCAAGACGCACACATGGCAATTTTTTGCCAAGTCAGCTCTCGATGAGCGGGCCCCACCTATCGGAAACGCAATCAAACACGTCAAAGCAAGCAACAAGTGTTTTCTGCAAAAGGATTACTGAATGCGCGGTGGTTTTTGCAAGAAATTAGTGACCTCGTGGTTTTCTGCAAACGATATCCTAAATGTGGTGGTTTTATGCAATTAACTCCTCCAATGGATCATCATCATCGTGTGATGAGAAAAAGGCTAAGTGCTATTAAAAGTAGAGGAGATGCTACCCCATATCTACGCCAAATGCATGCAGATATGTCTGAGATGCGATTGCGCCCAAAAACTCTATCACCGTTCAAATCGTTAAGGAGATGTTAATTAGTTGATTAACTGCTGCATATATGTATCGAATCAGGTTTACATCATCGTGTGAGGGCCAGTTTAGAACACACTTTTTTTTTGAGTGCCCAAGAAACAACTCAGGCTGTAATACACTCGGAGGCAACAAGGCCCTGAAGTCTGTCATGAACTTTAGCAATAATTTCCTGGTCTCCACTAATCCTGGCTTCAGCAGCGAGCTCATGTGCTAGCTGGTTGCATTCCCTGGGACGTGTGATATTCTGTATTCAGTAAAGACTGCAAGGCTAGCTTTTATGTCCAGGATCAGACCAAATAGCGGCGATTTACTTGGGTTATCAGCACTGCAAAGGATGGTCAGAGACTTGCAGTCAGTTTCCCACACCACTGGTCCCTTGTAGACCTTTGCCAAGGACCGAAGGCCGATCAGCGCCGCTCGACCCTCCGCTTCCTCAGCCGTGCGTGAATGTGGTAATTTCCTGCAGACTGAAGACAAGACCAAACCGGCATGATCACGGTTCATCGCTCCCGCCCAGCTATTGCCATTTTCTTGAATAAACGCCGCGTCAGTATTGCACTTTGCCCATCCAACTGCTGGAGTCGACCAAAGTAAGCGTTGTACAACGAGGCCGCTCCCCCTGGTTTGGACAGAGTCCTAGTAGTTTTGCCTGAAACTGAAAGTTCCTGGACCGAAGCAGATTTCCATTCCTCTTCATATCTCTGAAGGAAGCCCATTGATCCCAATATTGACTCCTTGCCCCCTGCATGGACACAATCATCTCGCAAGTGCCAGCATCTCCAGAGAAGAAAGAGAATTTTAGCACGTAGATCGTCTGACGCCGAGTCCAGAAGAATCTGTA
Source organism: Triticum aestivum (assembly GCF_018294505.1). NCBI lineage: Eukaryota > Viridiplantae > Streptophyta > Magnoliopsida > Poales > Poaceae > Triticum > Triticum aestivum. The sequence continues at coordinate 22,698,748 of NC_057804.1, read as the reverse complement.
ACCAGTCTTGACCCGTGTAGCAGAAGCTTTTCTCTGGAGGGAGATCCCAAACTTCCCTCATGGCCTGCCTCAGAGCTCTACTTTTAGTACAGTTAATTACCGCATGATGCTCGTCCTCTGCTGCTGTACCACAAATGATGCAGGTACCATCCTGGATGATGGTTCGTCTGAACTTATTGCGTTGGGTTGCCAGGGTATTAGTTGCTACCCTCCAACCAAAAATCCTGATTTTGGGGGGTACTTTCGCCTTCCAGATCAAGTCCCATATGCTGCGGTTATTGGTGGCACTAGACGAGCTGGAGGGAGCCAAGTTCGTATGACCTTGATGGCAGCCGCAAGTTTGTAAGCACTCCTGACTGAAAAATTGCCACTCTTTTCATAATGCCACGCTATGCAGTCCGTGGCATCCACCCTCGGGATGGGGATTTTGCAAATCTCATCCGCATCAAAGGAGTGAAAAATTTGCCTTACTAGTGGCTCGTTCCATTCTTTCCTGTCCGGGCACATGAGTTGGCTTACCCATCTTAACCTCGACCTCTTTATGAATGTAGCTGTTTTCAGTCCCTCATCTCTTGGAATCCACTGGTCTCGTTTGATTTGGATACTCCTACCATCTCCCACTCGCCAAATAATACCCTTTTTAAGGAGTTCTAACCCAGCCTCGATTCCCTTCCACACGGGTGATGCATCAGACGCAAACACAGTGTCCAAAAGGTTGCCATTCGGGTAGTATTTTGACTTGAGTATCCTAGCACAAAGACTATTTGGGTTCTGGACCAGCCTCCAGCTCTGTTTGGCAAGTAGAGCAATGTTAAAGAGGTGCATGTCCCTAAAACCTATTCCACCCGCTCTCTTCGGCATCGTCATGCGTTCCCATGACATCCAGTGAACCTTACGGTGTCCATTCTCATCCCCCCACCAGAAATCGCGAATCAGCTTCTCGTATTTATCGCAAAAACCTTTAGAAAGGAGGAAAACACCCATCGTGTAGCAAGGTAGAGCTTGGACGACTGATTTGACATGTACTTCCTTTGCAGCATATGCCATATACTTTTCCGACCAATCATTACATCTTTTCCGAATCTATCCATGATCGGCTGAAAATTATCATCCTTCATTCTCCCTTCTGGGGTCGGGAGTCCCAAGTACTTGCTCTCAAAGGACGAAGAGATAACTCCCATTGTGCTCTTGATTTCTTCCCTAGTTTCAGCAGGGCAAATCTCACTGAATAGAATAGAGCATTTGCTCTCACTAAGGAGTTGGCCTGTACCCTTCTGAAAGATTTCCAAGACTCTTCGGATGACTCTTGCTTGATCCACTGTTGCCTTAAAAAAGAGAAGGCTATCGTCAGCAAATAGGAGGTTTGAGATGCCCGGGCTATTCCTCGCGATTTTAAGGGGTGTTAGGTTCCCATCATTAATTTCCTTGCATAGCAGGTTAACCAAGCCATCAGCAACAAAAAGGAATAAGTACGGGCTGAGGGGATCTCCCTGTCTAAGACCTCTAGATGGCGTGAAAGGTTCTAGCAGCTCTCCATTGCACCTGACCGAGTATCTAACTGACCGTACACACTGCATAACCCAGCTCGTCCACCTCTTATCAAAACCGGTTTTCAGCAGCACCTCCTCGAGGAAATACCAATCTACCCTGTCATATGCCTTGGCGAGGTCCAGTTTATATGCACAATGAGTATTATGGGTGTTCCTGCTGTGTTGTATCTTATGGAAGCACTCAAAAGCAATGGTGGCATTATCTGTAATAATCCTGCCTGGGATGAACGCACTCTGGGTCTCTGAAATGATACCATCCAGCAAGGGGCGTAACCTGTTCACTAGGCACTTTGAGATCACCTTGTACAGAACGTTGCATAAGCTTATAGGCCGGTAATCTCTCAGTGATTGTGGGTCCTTACTCTTGGGGATGAGTACAATCACCGTGTCATTAATCCCTTCCGGTAAGTGGCCATTATCAAAAAAACTCAGAACGCCTTTGGTAACGTCATCTCTGAGAAGATACCAGTTTCTTTGATAGAATCTCGCAGGAAATCCGTCCGGCCCAGGAGCTTTAAGGTGACCGATATGAAATAGAGCGTCACTAATTTCCTCCATTGTGAAGTTTTTTGTTAGCTCTTTGTTCATGTCCTCGGTCACCCTCTTTTCAACAAGCTGCAGAATTTCATGTGGCCTCACTTCTGCTTCTTTTTCATATAGGCTTTGAAAAAACTGCCGCGCCATCACCTTGATTTCCTGTCTGTTCTCCTTCCAAACACCTGTGCTATCTTTTAGCTTCGCAATATCATTCTTTTTCTTTCTCCATGTTGCTTTTCTCTGAAACCATTTTGTATTTCTATCACCCTCTCTAAGATACGTAGCCCGCGATCGCTGTCTCCACATGAGCTCTTCTCTTAGAAGCAACTCATCCAATTCCTTCGAGTATTTCTTGATGTTTTCTTGCCGTTCGACTGACCTGGGTCCGCTCCAGAGGGCACAAAGTTTACTCCTTATCACTGCTGTTTGTTTGATCACAGAGCCAAAATCTCTGTCAGCCCAAGAAGCCAAAGCGGACTGCATTAGCTTTAGTTTAGCTCCCACGTCCTGAAGGTTTGTAGCCGATCCATTCCTACTCCAAGCTGCGTTAATGGTGTTCTGCAAGGTATCCAGTCGCTCCCACATCTGCTCGTAGTGGAACTGCCTACTCTTTCTTTCCCCTATGGGTCTCCACTCCTTTCTTTTTCCTACACGCAGCAACACAGGCAAGTGGTCTGATCTGGAAGAGCAGATGTGCTCAATTGAAGCATCTCTGAAGTAATCTGACCACTCCGGCGAGGCGACCCCCCTGTCCAGTCTGGTTTTAACATTCGTCCATCCCTCTTGTTTGTTGTCAAAAGTCCAACTTGGGCCTTTAAAACCAAGGTCAAACAGGTTACAATCAGATAAAGCCTTTCGAAAATTTTCCATTAGCCGTTCTGATCTTTTTGTAGCTGATAACTGCTCTGATTGCCACATCGCCTCATTAAAATCCCCCATCATCAGCCATGGTGCGTTTGAGTTACTTTTTAATCTCCTCATCAATTCCCACATGAGATGCCTATCACTTGCTTTCGGTTCACCATAAACAAAGGTACAACGCCACTGCAAACTCGAAGAGTGAAAATGCACTAACACATCGATGTACCTCGGGCCAACGGCAAGCTTTATTACTTCCACACTTTCATCATAGAAGAGCACAATACCAGCACCTTTTCCTATGCCGGGTTGCGTGATACAATGCCTGAGGCCAAGCCTCCACTTTAACTTATTGACGTAGGAATTGCTTTGCCGCGTCTCAGAGAGGAACACAAGCTTGGGCTTGTATGTGTGCACTAGGCACACTAGTTCCTGAACTGTCCGGGGTTGCCCCAAGCCCCGGCAGTTCCAGCTGAGGAGACTCATTTCTCCTGACGGGCGTCGCCATTCGCGCCCGTCAGAGTACCGATGGCCCCAGGATCGGTTGCCGCCTTTCCACCTTGCTGACCTATGCCTTGCTTCTCCTCTTGACCGCTACATAACTTCTTTCTGATCACAAGTTTGCCTGAGCTACTCTCACTCCCTATTTTCTCTCCATCTAGAGATCTATCCTGCCTTTTGCCTAGAGCAGATTTCACAATCTTTACAGCCCTACTTTCAGTAACATTCACAATGGATTCAGAGCGACTACGACCCCTATGTCCACTGCTTGTAACTCTTGACCCTAGAGTACCTTTTCCACCATCCTCAGTGTTGACATTACTTGGTGTTGCACTTCCTGAAGCTGAATTCTTGTCTTTGACATTGTTCAGGGTTTTCTTAGTTTCGTCAGGATCAACCTTTGAGTCCTCCAACAACGGTTTTTCCACTGCCCCAATTTCCAGGGGTCTTCCATCATCACCTAGGGCGGAAAGAGTGTTAGTGTTTGGGTACTGGGTGCCAACAACAGTTGGAGCTGGGTCGCTAGTGTCGGTGAAGGGCGGCATATCCCCTCCTGCAGCTGCTCCAGACACTATCTTGGGGTCATGCACCACCCCCTCAGCCTTGTCCTGCAAGTGCTCGGAGCTGGTGTCGATAGGTATAGGCACATTCCCCCTCGGCGTGGGTAGGGTCTTCGGAGGTGTTGGAGATTCCATAGCATTTTTTCATCATCATTGCTCACCGGTGTTGCAATTGCCTTGGTGTCAGCTTGTGTTCCTTCATCCCGCTCCTTTTGGATTGTGTCAGTTTCCATCCCATCGCCCATCGAGAGCCGATCAACACCACCCCACACTTGCTCCACGGCTGACAACACCATGGCCTGGATGACAGGCTTGGGAGCACGCCACAGGGGAGTTGGTGACTGAGGGCCCCTTCCTTGTCCCATTTTCTCAGGCAGGAACCAAGCGCGGGGATCATCAAAGTGCACCGGTAACACCCCAAGCTCCTTATTGTACCTCAACTTCTTTTCTGCATTTGAGAAATCACACCTCGCTTCCATATGCCCTATGTAGCCACAGAATAAACAAAAATTTGGCAATCTCTCATACCGCAAGAAAACTGTCACCTCCTCTTTAGTAATCTCATCGGCAAGCGTCCTTTTGCAAAGCAGAGTACAAGGGCAGCTGGACTCTTACTCTGAGAAACTTGTCACAAATATTGCCCCTCGCCTGCTGGTCGATCATCACCACTGAACCAACCTGCTCACCCAGACTGCGAGCAAGCTCCTTAGTGAGCAGATAGAAGGGGATACCCCTAAACTGAACCCACATTGACATATGAGAAAATGATATCGATGCAGGATCAACTCCATCCTCCAAACCGACCACCAGGAACACGTCTCCCTTGTACTGCCACGGCCCCCCCCCTTGATGACGTGTTGCCGGTCTCCATCCTCAGAAAACTCAAGGACAAATTTCCGCCCTTCCTTCGCAGCCAGCTCATGGTCACACAGCTCCCCACGGACCTTCCGTACCTTCTTCATGTGGTCGATCACTTGCCTGGAATTCACAAGCAGAACGGACAGGAAGAGCCCGACTGCCAGGAAACGTGCCTGCACAGCCTTCCTGGCGCCTGACATGTTGATGACCAGAGTCTTCTTCATAGGACTCTGCTCAGCCTTGGCATATTACCCATTTATAAGCATGGATTTCATAAGAAACGACGTCAAGTTAGTCCAACGTTATGTTGGATCTTTTATACCTTAAAAGGCTGACAATGTGGGGTTTGTGATAACACTTTGGGTATCCCGGCCTGAATGACTCCCTAAGGGTTGTATTTAAGGAGGAAATCAAGGGGTTTGGACAGCCCAAGGAGAAATGGACAAAACGAACGACATAACGTTTTTTTCCTTGAGTTAATTAGAACTCTAGAACCGCCTAACAATTGTAGCCCAAAATTGCATGTGTTTGGTTCAATAATAAGTTGAGGCTACACCTATATATAGCTTGAAAGGAATTATAAAGTGCTATCATGTATATTTTGTCATGTCTTCATGCAAGGTGGCTTTAAAGTGTTGAAACTTCACTTAAGGTTCCTTTTCATTCCTTGTGTGATTCCATCTTCATACTTGACCATACGTACCCGAATGAAATTGATGGAGTAATGGACATATGGCCCCTTTGATGGTTGGAATTGTTTTCTCATTTGTTGTTATTTACACTTGTGTGGTGATGGTGTGGTGCACATCTCATTGCTTGCATATGTTTAGTTTTGCATGTCATGTGATTAGACTTTGCACTTGTTGAGGTGACATGGTGCACATTGTGAATTATTAGACTATTTTTGCTGGATCAAGCAATTGCATGATTGCATGAAGGATGTACGTATAATCTTAATGGTCCCTTATATTATGTCATGTATATTTATGAACTTGTTAGTTGTTTTGGGGCGCAAATGTTATGCATAACTTTTGTGTCCACCGAGCCTTCGAGCTTGCTCGCTGAGGTTCACGAGTTTGGCTGGGAGGCTTGAGTTTGGCTTGTTCAATCTCTAATCCTAGCAAAAGATATGTTTCAGTATTTTAAGATGTTCTTTAAATATAAAAGAGATGTGAGGCATGCGTAGTTCTTAACAATAATGTTTTCTTACATGATACAAAATGACAATGAACTTTTGAACAACCGAATTGTGGTATAACAATTCCATGTCATATAAACCATATATTAACAAAATTATTCTTTGTCAAAGTCTCGTCCAAAAAAAATATAATACATTCTATATAAGGGGAATGACGGGAGCATTATTTTCAATATTCCTTTGCCGACAATACATTATTCCAACAAGTGCACGTCGGAAAAAGATTTGTTTCAGTCTTTAAAACATACTTTAAATTTAAAGAATTATGAGACATGTGTAGTTCTTAACAATAATGTTTTTGGCAAACAATCAATAAAAATATTTTTCATTCTATTTTTATAGTAGTTAGTAATTTCTTAGAGGTACTCATTGCAAATTCATCATGTTTTTCTAAAACTCCTAAAACTCAATTATGCAATTAAGCAGAAAAGCCCAACCTGAGGCACTCTTGTCTTTTCACACCTATATCCTTAACTGGTCAACAAGGGCAAACTCCCTGGGCACTAGGCAAAAGCGACCATTTCAGTAGTGAACTGATGAAATTATTTCTTATTATAAGTCGCATTAAATTTTTTGTGATGTAGCTTATTTCAAACATATTTAGGGGTCCACTTGAAATTCGAATTTGTATAGGTTGAACATTTTTGGTGTCCAATATTGTTTATGAATACTGTTATTGAATGAACATTGTATTTATAGAGTCATAGTACAATATTTCTGTACATTTTTAGAGTACATATGGTAATAATATCTAGCAATCAGACTTAGATTGTGACATATAGTAGTAAATCTTGAAATGCCCAAAGCGTCATTATCAGTTTTTGAGCAAATTAGTATAGGTTCTTTCTCCACTTGGCATGGATGAGACGGCATGGACTTCATGCTCAGAACATTAACCAGCTAACTTGACAATTGAGGCAGGCAGCAGGCCAATATAACTGGCTTGAAATGGATTGATTGTTCGACTAGTCAATCTGTAGACCATCATCGTCTTTGCATGCCTGGACTGTTGTTCAACTTTCTAGAACAGAATCGTATCAGATAACAAAATATCACCTTTTTTTTTACTTTTCATGTCGTGATATTCTTTTTTCGAACTATGTAGGAGGATTTCATGCAATGATATTCATTACTAGTTTACGTGCCCTGCCTAGTTCTTTTTTGACTATATATAATTGGGAAACACTCACAATCCACCGAGTAATTATAACGCAACGCGTCCTTTGGGGTCCGCTCTCTCTCCCCTCCTTTAGGACCTACATCAGGGACGAGGCACTAGCAGCCGGTCGTCGCGACACTCATACGATGCTACAATTGGAGAGCGGCGCCTCCGCTGCAATAAAGGGGAGGAACATCTCTAGCTTGCTGCCAGGTTGCGGCTCGCACCATCACCCATGTTGCGATCGCAACATCACTTGCTACGATGTGGTCTGATGGTGTGTAGCTTTAATATGCAACACAAACGTCATTGAGAAGGGGCTGCTACACCAATAATCCTACACCTACCAAGGACTACGAAAAGGCTACGTAAACCTTCCTTCCCTAATCCCCCCCCCCCCCCCTGATTTTCAGTGGGGGTGGGCCCCGCCTCCCCCTACACCAATCAAAATCTGCCAACTGTCTAATTACGTAACATTACGTTAACTTCTTTCATAAGTGTAGCATTGCCGGCTGCTACATTGACTTGCTCCACACTCCGATCCAACCGCTACGCGAACATGGATCTGATTGTGTGCAAGCCTGCAAGGCTGCTGGTTATTAGGGAGTTATCACTTGACCGACGGTAGCGTCAACCGGGAACCGTATTTTCCCGCAAAAATATCCTCATATATGATACTCACATGATCTAAAAAGAAAAATCATATCATGGGAACGTGAGTTTCTGTGACTAAACAAAAGGTCAAAGTTCGTAAAAAGCCAAAAGCAAGGAGCCAAGACTACGATAAAAGAAGTATCCACACATGTGCGGATCCTCTCATTTTGAAAATTCTTGACGTGATTTCATTACACAGTTAGTGGTGAACAGAATATATTTCTCACGTACGGAAGTGAGATCTCGAAGTTCTTTACAGCAAAATTGTCTGTTCAGACATGGATCTTGGCCAGTTCAGGAACAGGCCTCAGTTTAAGGCCGGGTGCGAACCTTGTTTGTATAGAATTCAAGAACAGATTCCAGGGCTCGTCACAAAGGGAGAAATGTACAGGAATTAGCATGCGCTAATTATCCTCTTTTCTTACGTATTCTAGGTATGTGATGTGTGCCTCTTGACCTGCGAGAACGAATCTCCTGCGGTGCAAGGATGGGTGTACGTTTTGCAGGAAGAAACAAAAGGCAAACTACCTACTCAATTGTAAGAAGTCATCTTTTCATCACACTATGTTTTAATCGTTCTAATATATTTATGCATGTGAGTACTAATTGCAGGTAGATGAAACTAAGAGGATAATATATTGGATGCTATGTTTGTGTGCCTTATCCTCTCTATATGACGTAGAAGGAGAACGTACTATAAAAGAGAAGAGTCTTATCTACCACCATCCATGATCTTAGAGTGTCACCGACCAAAATCTTGTTGCATCTGATCAGTTACGTCTTACCCGTGCAAGTCTATTTTTTTTCAATTACACGTGTGTTCATATTAGCGCACAAACATCCGAGATCCATGAGATCAATATTGTTGATTAGTACGTGCTACTTGAACTGAAAATATTGTTGGGCACTTGTTAGAAGTTCCGGAGAAGTGAGAGCTACCCATTTCGGGCCATACGAGCTTTTACATTTCATGTTCTGTAATCTTGTGAAGGACCTATACCTCTTGACTCTTGAGTTACTAATTATACCCCGGCCAAGAGCAGCTTGATAGGGATATGAAGTACCAGCATCTCCTAGCAATCTTCTAGTTGCTCTGTGAGAAACTTGAACCAAGATGTCACTATCTAAAATTTGAACCTAAACTCTCTGACCATTAGTAGCATACTTTTCTAAATACAATATGACAGTGAAATTAGTTGCCGAACTGACATCTAATAGACCTTGACAAGTCTTATTCAAATACGTCGGCCACCATATCTCTCGCACACCCCCTCTTTACAAAACCATGACCTATTTGTTACATAAGACAGAACACCATGTTCATATTGACTGGTCGATTGTAACTTTTTAACTAGACCAGGATTGCGTACAAACTTGAAATCGATTGAGTGATCGACCAACAAGGATTGATTCGGTGGATTAGTCAATCCCCAGCCCATCATTTTTTTGGCATTGCCACCATTAGTAAACCTTTCTAGATTACATTTTCCTTTCTAATTGGACGAGGATGAAGTTGTGCAACTAGTAGTTGCCAACTGCTTGGTAGGTAAAACTTTTTGAAAAGTCACCAGAGGAGCTTCCTGCATGGGGATCAATCTCCATTTCTCTTGGATGTTTTAGTTAAACTTGATGTCTAGATTTTCAAACTCCACTTTCCACCGTCCCTTCAGGGACATCTGATAAAACTCCACTTTCCACCTTTGGTACATGTCATTACATTGAGATCAACGGAGCCGCAATTACTAGCACCTTTAGAAAAAAGGATAACCCTCAGCCTCTGCCTGCATTTGATCATTGTTGAACTAGAGACCTAACGAGCCATCCAAATGATGTTTTGTTCTCGTACCATCGAAACTTACTCTACTTCACATTGTTGGTGCAAATAGCGGGACGCAAAATCGGACAAAATCTTGATGAACACACGTACTCCCTCCGTAAAGAAATATAAGAATGTTTAGATCACTAAGTGCTAACAATAATTTTGTTATAGTAAGAAAACTGGCCCTTGGTATGTGCCATGTAGCCGTAAACAGTGTACGTTATATTGCACAAGGACTGACTGCTCCTCCATGCGGATTTTGTCTAGATGTTGTATGCGCGTTTAGGAGAAAAAAGTAATACGTATTTTATTTTTCTTTTGAGCTGAAGGACATATTCATACTCTTGCTTAACAGCGACGTGGGTAGCTACGTGGCAACGTCGGAATTGAACACTAGCTAGAGACAATTACTCGCACACACTCACTATCACGCACATTCACACATCCTTCACTGAATACCGGGCCGAATTGCGGAGTTTTAAGATTGACAAAGTCACCATGAACGTATTGCTACAAATGGACGTCACCTCCTACTGAAAGAATAATTCATATTAATCGGAGATCCAAGCCCAAAGTGTGATCCATATATAGTGAGTTTGGAATACCACTGACCTTCTAATTATCCAACAAGTGCCTCCATCTAGAAGTACGTATTTGTTTATCTGGCGTCCCAGCAATTCAATGCTCATGGTGCTATGGCGGAGTTGGCACATACAAAATGAGATCATCCACGACAAACTACCTCTTCTGATTGTTGCTTTTCTCTGGTTCCCCATCAGCTATGTGGAGTCGCTCCGGTGTATCTAGCATTTCCCTCCGGCCGATGTGATCAAAGGGAAGATGGTGCTACCCCATGTGGGTGCAGGTCTTCAAGCTCGCACTCACCACCGCCGCATCCCCCCATGGTCCATTGGTCTCCCCCATCAGCTGAATGTGTTAAGCTAAATGTGGACGGATCATTCGTCAATGTCGATGGTGGGGCATCAGGTGCGGTATGATCCTCTGTGATAGTGACGACATCATCATCTTCTCCGCTTGGCAGTCCATTTTGCACTGCTCCGAATCTCTTCAAGATGAACTTTTGGCGTGCCCAGAGGGTTTGAACCCTGCCCTTCAGTGGTCTACTCTCCTGCTGGATACCGAGACAGACTGCATGGCTGTAGTCAGGTTAATCCAGTTGCATGCTATCGACAGTTCGACACATGTGATTGTAAGGGAAATCAAAATGCCCTTTGGTGAAAGGGGTGTTTCTATTGCTGATGTAAGTAGGAATCAGAATGTTGTTAATCATACCCTTGCTGCTTTCAGTCGCACGGAAGGCCGGCCACAGTTTGGTTCCGCTCTGGCATGCGCATGCGGATGTTCCTTTGCCGTTTCCAATGAACTTATTAGGGCATCTTCAACGGTTTGTTTGTTAGCTTGTTGGTAAAATATGCCATGTCATCAACCAACACCTTAATTTGTGTAAAAATATATAGATGGATCGATGGTAGTGTACTACTACAAAACAGATAACTGGAATTCTTGGTTCAGTAGTACAATCAGTAGTGGGTGAAGATCAGCAAGTCTTGTGTGATCTCGCATTTCAAGGAATGGGGACTACTTCAGTTTCATTTGCTAGCTGTGTAGGTTAGATTGATTGTTCCAACGGTAGTTTGTTCAATCGTCATGTGAATGAAACAGTGAAAGTTCACTCGAACTAGTATCAAAATCGTAGCACATCATCAGCGAGCTTTGCAACAAGCCTCGTGTTGCGCTCAGCGCTTTGCAACACGAGCCTTGTTTCATCGATGAACATTCTTTTTGCACGGTTGATATGGTCCGTGTTGCGTTGACGCATCTTGCAACACATGCCATGTTGTACAGGGCTCGGTCAGGGCACATGGCATGTGGACGACGCGACAGATGCGTCGCATCCCGTTCTCCCAGTTGATGGGAGCGTTTTTCTTTTAACGTTTTTTTTGCAACTGTCTATCATTATTTTCTACTCCCTCCGTTCCGTGACGTAAGACGATTTTTCACACTACACTAGTGTCAAAAACGTCTTACATTATAGAACAGTGGGAGCACAAAAGAACAAGTTACTCAGTATTTTGCAGGTATGTACATGACATGACATAGAAAAAGTGTTGGCGCCGAGCCCTAGCTTGCTCTTTGCGCCGGTGCCCAGCTCCCTCTCGCTCTCTCTCTCTCTCTCTCGCACGAATGAAGATAGAAGAAAGAGGAGACACATGACTCGGTGGTGTTTTCCCGGCGCACATACACCAGCCGCACGAACGGCTTCTTCGTCGAGCACGAACTCAAGCCACACAACACACGAGCAGTAAAATGGATGGCCTTTTATACCCAGATACACACACACCATCCGGCCACCACACCGGCCACTAACTCCACGCACGCACACACGCCGGCCACTAACCAGCTAACCCATGCACACACATGCACTAACTAACCTTGACTCTATCTTATCTGGACTAACCAGATCACAACCGAACGAGCAAAGTATGCACACGAGTGACTCGGTCTCCAGTGAACGTGAGCCGCTGCTCACGCAAGACCTGGGCCTCCACGCCTCGCTTTGCAACACCCGCAACCCGGCTAACTGACCACGGCTATGAACACGGCCACGCACAGGCGTCCCGACTCGACCTACACACACATATTGATCACCACCGTGGCGTGGCTTATTGCTAACAAAAAGAAGGCAGATAAGAGAAAAGTCATATACTAGTTGACTGGTCAGCATATATGCGGGATGGAAATGCTGGCTGCGTTTCAAACTGGATGATAACGAACTGCTCTAGATTGAGTCCATATATATACTAGTTAGAACCACCTCATTCTCAAACTAGTCAATCGGCGTCAAGCACACACGAGTCACTTTCTCCGGCGACTAGTAGTAGTAATCCGTCGCACGGCCCATCCGTCCTCTCAAAGATCTTCGAACGAGCAGGCAGCCAACCGCTACGCGCCGGCCAAAGCCGGGATAGTCGTAGCTCGGGACGAAGACGACGATCGAGCTCGATGGGTTCCCCGTTCCCCGCCTTGCCCGGGTAATAAGTGCACCGGTCTCTTCCTCTCCGGCGTTTGCGTTTCACACGCGCGGCGACGACTGACGGCGATGATTGGTTTGACTAGTGTGGCGCGAATCATCTTGCATTGGCAGCCACGTACCTTAGTCCATGGCAGGCTATTACTTCCAACTCCGGAATAGTACGCTGCCGTGACCGTGAGGCCGCCGGTGGGTGCGTGATCAAGCCGTGACTCCAACATTACGTGCGTGCTCCCAAGGCCTTCTCACTAACATACCAAGGATGTCAGGCTCGTCATCACGATGGCGAACTACTCCATCCATCTCTAAATGGAACATCATTCTTTTACATTATAAAAATGATCTTATATTTTAGGACGAAGGGAGTAGCTGAAAATCTTTTAAATTGACAACATACACGCCGACAACTGATGTACTCCCTCCATTTCTAAATATAAGTTTTTTTTAGAAATTTCAATACAAACTATACATATAGTTGTATGTAGACATATTTTAAAGTGTGTATTCGCTCATTTTGCTCCGTATATAGTCCCTTATCAGAATCTTTAAAAAAACTTATATTTGAAAACAAAGGAAGCAGTAACCTCGAAGCCCGCCAACAGCATAACATCAGACACAGATCGCCACGGATGTTTTCCACAAAATATAATAAGTGTCTATGTTCGTCATATGCATATACGCCAGGATGTTTGTAGAGGACGCTAACCTAAGGCTAAAGTTCTTACAGGCAACACATCCTATCAAACCATGACAAATTTCATATATAAATTATGGGTGTGTTTAGGACTCATATAGATGCGACATAGCGTTGCTTGAAATAGACTTTTACCCCGCTTTATAAATAAAGCAACGAGCCATACAACCAATATCCAAATCCGAATCATGAACGAGGCTGAGGCAACAGCACAATCATGCCCAAAAAGCACAAGAGAAATAAGAAAAAAAAAGCCACCTAGTGGTTGCCGACAAGCGGCTCTACGAGGATGATAGTCGAAGCGCTGTAGCCAGTAGCGCATCCAACACGAGCCCAAGTCGATCACGGTCGCGCTGTCTAGAGAGCGGGTGTCAGTGTTGCAGAAAAGCAAGGAATTTGAAGGAGTCAGACGCCTGCATTGGAAAGACCCACTCAATCACCATTTATTACGTGTCATCCATAGAGTCCACGACATCGTCGCCCTGGTCTGGAGGAACTCCGCGAGGTCAAGGGCCTCTCAGTCGGGCCACAGTGCTTCGCAGACAAACGTCCATAGGACCCGTGACGCCGTACATGAGAACATGATGTGAGCTTGAGTTTCCAGTACCGCGCATAAGGGGCACATGCCATCACCCAGGCCATGCCACTTAAGCACTTCGGTCCCTGAAGGGATGCGATCTTGTAGTAGTTGCCACACAAAAATCTTAATCTTTAAGGGCAAAGGGGCCTTCCACATGAGAGAAGGCCAGGAGATGGTGGGTGACTGGCATAAAGCCTGGTATACCGAGTTCACCGAGAACTCACCCGACGGTGAGAGCCATCAGGATACGGTGTCCGGATAGTCCAGCAGCACCGGCAGTAGGGTTGCCCGTAATCTAGTCCACTCGTCATTCTCCGCTTGCCCAATTGTACGGCAGAACTGGATATTCCACTGCCCAGACCGGGAAGCTACGGAGACGAGTAGTAGCGGGTCCATGCGGATTGTGAACAGGCTAGGAAAGCTCGCTCTAAGTCGCTCGGTACCCACCCAGGGGTCCAGCCAAAATTGGGTCCCATCCCCGTTTCCTATATAGAAAGAGATTCCAATGTCCTCCTTGATCCTTTGGATGGATATCCAAAACTGGGACCCTCCCGAGCGTGAGCACGCCAGGAGAGACTCACCCCTAAGATATTTTGCCAGAAGGAGCTGAAGCCACAAGCCGCTCTCGCCTCGCATGATCGCAAGACTCATCATAACATGAGTGCGGTGTTCATACTACGGGAGGCCTTTATACCCAGGCATCCCCGGTCCTTGGGCATATAGACGTCTGTCCGCTTGACCATGTGATACTTCTTGCGGCCATTGGCATCCTGCCAGAAGAACCTAGCGAGCTCCTTATCGAACGAGATATGGACGCCCTCCGGTAGGATATACAGCCCCATCTTGTACATGGGGAGGCTCGCAAGGTTAGATCTAATAAGGACCGATTTACTTCCCTTGGAGGTAAACCGGCCACGCCACGACTCGGCCCTAGAAGCCACTCGCCCCACCAGCAGGTTGAATGCACTCATCAGAATCTTCGAATCAGCCATCGGCACCCCCAAGTATGTGATGGGGAATGAGGTTAGCCTGCAATTTAAGTTGTCCGCAATCCGTTGTTGTTCTTCCGTCGAGAATCCTAGGAGGACGACCTCACTCTTATCAAAGTTGATTTTTAGTCCTGACATAGCCTCAAAACAAAGGAGGAGGAACTTAAGATTCATGATGTCAAGGTTCGACCCTGCTACTTCTTGAGCTTGTGTTGGTTTTTCCCTTGAAGAGGAAAGGGTGATGCAGCAAAGTAGAGATAAGTATTTCCCTCAGTTAGAGAACCAAGGTATCAATCCATTAGGAGGTACAAACAAGTCTCCAATCTATGCACCTGCACAAACAATCAAACACTTGCACCCAACGCGATAAAAGGGGTTGTCAATCCCTTCACGATCAATTGCAATCGTGAGATCTGATAGAGATAGATATAAAAGATTACTAAAATGTAAAATAAAGTAAAAATAAATTAATTGCAGCAAGGTATTTTTGGGTTTTTTGGTTTATAGATCTGAAAATATATGATGGAAAATAGACCCGGGGGCCATAGGTTTCACTAGAGGCTTCTCTCTTGAAAGAAAACAACACGGTGGGTGAACAAATTGCTGTCGAGCAATTGATAGAAAAGCGCAAAGTTATGACGATATCCAAGGCAATGATTATGAATATAGGCATCACGTCCATGTCAAGTAGACCGACTCCTGTCTGCATCTACTACTATTACTCCACACATCGACCGCTATCCAGCATGCATCTAGAGTATTAAGTTCATAAGAACATAGTAACGCCTTAAGTAAGATGACATGATGTAGAGGGATAAACTCAAGCAATATGATGAAAACTCCATCTTTTTACCCTTGATGGCAACAATACAATACGTGCCTTGCTACCCCTACTATGTCACTAGGTGAGGACACCGCAAGATTGAACCCAAAACTAAGCACCTCTCCCATTGTAAGAAATACCAATCTAGTTGGCCAAACCAAACCGATAATTCGAAAAGAAATTCAAAGATATCAAATCATGCATATAAGAATTCAGAGAAGATTCAAATAATATTCATAGATAATCTGATCATAAATCCACAATTCATCGGATCTCGACAAACACACCGCAATTTTTTTTACATCGGATAGAACTCCTAGAACATCGAGGAGAACATTGTATTGAAGATCAAAGAGAGAGAAGAAGTCATCTAGCTACTAGTTATGGACCCGTAGGTCTGAGGTAAACTACTCATGCATCATCGGAGGGGCAATAGGGTTGATGTAGATGTCCTCCGTGATCGAATCCCCCTCCGGCAGATCGCCAGAAAAGGCCCCAAGATGGGATCTCACGGGAACAGAGGCTTGCGGCGGTCGAAAAGTATTTTTGTGGATGCTTCTGTTGGTTTGGGAATATTTGAGGATTTATAGAGCTGAGAGGGAGGTCGGTGGACTCCTGAGGGGCCCACAAGCCAGGGGGCATGATACGTCTCCAACGTATCTATAATTTTTGATTGCTCCATGCTATATTATCTACTGTTTTGGGCAATATTGGGCTTTATTATCCACTTCTATATTATTTTTGGGACTAACCTATTAACCGGAGGCCCAGCCCAGATTTGCTGTTTTATACCTATTTCAGTGTTTCGAGGAAAAGGAATATCATACGGAGTCAAAACGGAACGAAATCAACTGGAGAAGTTATTTTTGGAAGGAAAGCCACCTGATGGACTTGGAGTGCATGTCAGGGAAGAAGGGAGGTGCCCACGAGGGTGGGGGGCGCGCCCACCCCCCTGGGGCGCGCCCCCCTGCCTCGTGCCCCCCCTTCTGTCCACCGACATACTTCTTTCACCCATATATACCTACGTATCGAAAAACTTCCAGAACAGAAGATAGATCGGGAGTTCCGCCGCCGCAAGCCTCTGTAGCCACCAAAACCCTCTTGGGAGCCCGTTCCGGCGCCCTGCCGGAGGGGGGTAACCCTCACCGGTGGCCATCTTCATCATCACGGCGCTGTCCATGACGAGGAGGGAGTAGTTCACCCTCGGGGCTGAGGGTATGTACCAGTAGCTATGTGTTTGATCTCTCTCTCTTGTGTTCTCTCTATGGCACGATCTTGATGTATCCCGAGCTTTGCTATTGTAGTTGGATCTTATGATGTTTCTCCCCCTCTACTCTCTTGTGATGAATTGAGTTTCCCCTTTGAAGTTATCTTATCGGATTGAGTCTTTTATGAGAACACTTGATGTATGTCTTGCCGTGTTTATCTGTGGTGACAATGGGATATCATGTGCCTCTTGATGTATGTTTTGGTGACCAACTTGCCGGTTCCGCCCATGAACCTATGCATAGTGGTTGGCACACGTTCTTGACTCTCCGGTAGAGACTTTGGGGCATTCTTTGAAGTACTTTGTGTTGGTTGGATGAATCTGAGATTGTGTGATGCCACTAGTAGAAAAAGGGTCAAACGTGAAGCACATTAGTGCCGGTTTGTATTTGAGCCGGCACAAATGTATACATTAGTGCCGGTTCCAACGGCTAGCCGTGCCGCTCTCATTAGTACCGGTTCGTGGCTAACCTTTAGCACCGGTTCGTGCCACGAACCGGTACTAATGAGAGTGGTGGCAGGATGTTGTCAGTCTGGGCCCCCTCCAGCACCTTTAGTACCGGTTCTTGGCACGAACCGGTACTAAAGGTCGTCCTACATAAACCGGGCACGAACCGGTACTAATGAGAGTGGTGGCAGGATGTTGTCAGTCTGGGCCCCCTCCAGCACCTTTAGTACCGGTTCTTGGCACGAACCGGTACTAAAGGTCGTCCTACATAAACCCTTCGTCCACCCGAGCTCGCTCTGTTCTTCGCCTTTCCCCTCTCCTCTCTGTTCTTCCCCTCTTCCTCTCGAGCTCATCACGCATTTTGCCCAATATTTGTCAAGATTTGAAGGCCCCCATCCATTCAAATGATCACAAAGGTTAGCAACTTTGTCCTTTCATCTCTCATTGCTAGATTAGCTCTTGCAATGCTTTATATAGTTATTAATTTGTGAGTTTAGTAATTTGGGAGGAAATATATATATGTGCTAGTATTTGATTTATATGCAATTTGAGGTTAAAATAACACTTAGTTTGCATATGTAGGTGTGGTTTACTTAGTGCCTTCTAAATCTCCGTCGTAACCACTGTCGATCGCCCGCACCGTCCCGTCGCCGGCACCACCTTGTGGTGAGCCTCTTGTTCATGAAATTTTATATAAAAAATTGATGTTTGTGTGATTTGGATATATAGTTACTCGTATAATAATTATCTTACCCGTACGTTCTTTGTTATACATAGTGCCATGGTTTTGATATTCGTCCCCGTCGGCCCTCGTCCTTGTTATGATTCGGATGTGGTATATTCTCTTTTAAAACTATTTGTTGCATTTCGTGTTTATGACAAATTATGCCCATCAAGTTGACATAGATATTTTATCTAGGAGGTATGTGAACCGGAAATTCCAACCGACCCTATTGTCGAGAGGTTAAATTTAGTTGAAAGAGAAAACGAGTACTTGAAAGAAAATTGAAAAGAATTGAGGGGGAGAAGATGGAATTGGAGTTGCATGTTGCCGATGTCGTCGATGATCACAAGATCAAGAAGGAGAAAATGCGCTTGAAGATTAGAAAGATTAGAAAATATGCCATGGATAGTGAGGCTTGGTATCATTATGTTGTTGGATCAATTGTTACCTTAGTTGCGATCTTGATCGCATTTGTTGTTGCATTTAAATGCTTTAGCTAGAGAGTTATTTGTTTGTTGCATTTAAGTGTTGTATGAACTTTATGTATGAACTTGTATTAATTTGGTCTATTCGGTGTTGTGTAATGAAGATGAGCCGACAATGGATGTATGATGACCGATGCTCTCCCCAGTTCATTGAGGGCGTGCATACTTTTCTGCTTGCGGCTGAGGCAAACAAGCGGGTGGATGGTTTTATGCCTTGTCCATGTGCTGGCTATAAGAATGGTCGCAATTACTCTACATCAAGAACCATTCACGTCCACCTGTTTGAGTCCGGTTTCATGCCCCACTATAATGTTTGGACCAAGCACGGAGAAAGAGGGGTTATGATGGAAGACAATGAAGAAGAAGAGGACGACGCCAGCTATCCTGGCCATGGGTTCCCTGAATACGATGATACAACAATGGGGAAGAAGCTGAGCCGGTAATGCGGGAAGAAGCTGAGCCAGCAATGCGGGAAGAAGCTGAAGAAGAGGCATCAGATGAGCCCGTTGATGATCTAGGTCGGGCCATTGCCGATGCAAAGAGAAACTGCGCAAGTGATTTGGAGAAGAAGAAGTTTCAGCGCATGTTAGAGGATCACAAAAAATTGTTGTACCCGAATTGCGTAGGTGACAAGAAAAAGTTGGGCACCACACTGGAATTGCTGCAATGGAAGGCAAAGAATGGTGTATCTGACAAGGGATTTGGAAAGTTGCTGGTAATGATAAAGGATATGCTTCCAAGGACAACGAATTGCCCGAGAGTACGTACGAAGAAAAGAAGGCTGTCTGCCCTCTAGGGTTAGAGGTGCACAAGATACATGCATGCCCTAATGATTGCATCCTCTACCACGGTGAGTACGGGGATTTGAACGCTTGCCCGGTATGTGGTGCATTGCACTATAAGATCAGCCGCGATGAGCATGGTGATGTCGAGGGCGAGCGCCCCAGGAAGAAGATTCCTGCCAAGGTGATGTGGTATTCTTCTATAATACCACGGTTGAAACGTTTGTTGCAAGACAAAGAGCATGCCAAGGCGATGCGATGGCACAGAGAAGACCGTAAGAAAGAAGGGAAGTTGAGAGTACCCGCTGACGGGGCGCAGTGGAGAAAAATCGAAAGAAAGTATGGAAAGGAGTTTGCAGATGACGCAAGGAGCGTATGGTTTGGTCTAAGCGCAGATGGCATTAATCCTTTTGGGGAGCAGAGCAGCAACCATAGCACCTGGCCTGTGACTCTATGTTTGTATAACCTTCCTCCTTGGTTGTGCATGAAGCGGAAGTTCATTATGATGCCAGTGCTCATCCAAGGCCCTAAACAATCCGACAATGACATTGATGTGTACCTAAGGCCATTAGTTTTGGCATTTGAAACGCGAAGAAATTTTATGTGCAAACAAATTCTTTCATGCCTTTACTGATTTTTAAAGTTAAGTTATTCACAAACTAGTGATTCACACTAATTTCAAATAATTCAAAATTTAAACTATTCAAATTTAAAAACTACGAGCACTAACAGAAAGTTTGTAATTTTTTGTACCTAAAACAAAAATGTTCACAAAGAAACTCTAAATACACAAAAAAAACAACACAAAAATAAATAAAGCAAAAAAATAATAAAAAAAAGCCCTAACAGAAAGTTTGTAATTTTTTGTACCTAAAACAAAAATGTTCACAAAGAAACTCTAAATACACAAAAAACAACACAAAAATAAATAAAGCAAAAAATAAAATAAAAAAAAAGCCCGCCTACTAGGCCAGAGCGGCCTACATACGACTAGAAACCCAACCTGTCGTTGGGCCAGGATGCAGGCCCGCGAAGGCCAAGTGGGTCCACAGGGTTGCAAAGAACACGTAGGCCCAGTAAGCCTGCTTTGGAGAGGAGCTCGAGAGAGCGACCGCACGGGGGTTTATAAACCAGTGCGGTTGCCCCTCGGCTAGCGAGGTGGGACTAAACTTGCCGCACCGCACCTGCACCAGCGCACCCCCTTTAGTACCGGGTCGTGGCACAAACCGGTACTAAAGGGGGGGCCTTTAGTACCGGTTTGTGCCACCACCCGGTACTAAAGGGGGTCGCTTCCCGCCGCTTGGCCTGGCCAAAACAGGCCTTTAGTACCGGTTGGTGGCTCCAACTGGTACTAAAGGTGCCTTCTATATATACAACAGCTACGAAAATTTCAGTTTCCCTCTCTGTTTGTTCCTCTGTTTCCGTCTCCGTCGCCGTCGCCGCGCCTCGATCGTCTCCGTCACCGCCCCCGTCCCCGTCGCCGCCCCCGTCCCCGTCGCCGCCCTCGTCTCCGTCGCCGCCCCGGGCCCGTCCCCGTCGCGCCGTCCCCGTCCCCGTCGCGCCGTCCCCACCGTCGCCGCCTCAGCCGTCGCCTCGCCGTCGCCTCGCCGTCGCCATCGCCCGCTGTGAGCTCTCCCCCTCTAACCCCTCTCCCTCGCCCCCGGCGGCCACCATGGGCGCCGCCCCTCCCCGAGCCCATACACACACACACAAGCATGCATGAACACACACACACACACACGTACATATGTATTTTGTATGTTTAATTAGTTTAGATTATTTAGTGTTTAATTAGTATATACGTATTTTGTATGTTTAATTAGTTTAGAGTATTTAGATTATTATTTTTTCACTATTATATATGTATGAATGCATGTTAGATGGATATAATTAGTGTTTAATTAGTATGGAAATTTTTTATATAATGTTGTTTTTCAGTTTTTTAATGGATGTATAGAGGTTGTGTTTTCTATTTTTAGTGTTAGATGCTTAATTAGTATGAAATAGTATATAGATTTTTGAAATAGTAGAAATGTTAGAAATTTTAGTTATCAAAATCCAATTATTAAAAAATATTACTTTTTGCGGGCATATAGCTAGTATTTGTTCTCGACGATGCCCGACCCGCATCCTCGCCGTCGACCCGTCCGCGACGACGTCCAGCCGACCCATGTCCGGGACTAGGCTCCGCCGGGCTGGCACTGGGAGGTGCTGCCTGGAGGGGCGCGCCGCTTGATGAGAAACCCAGCCCCGGGTCCCGTCGTCGACCCTGATCTCGTTTGGTGGCGTTCGCGTGGGCCAGTTTCGGTGTGGAGGGACCCGGCCCCGCCGGAGGTGGTACGTCACCGTGTCAGGGAGGAGGACGAGCACGTCCATCGCTACATGGTTGCGTTAGAGGGCAGCAGGTTCTCCAATACCTGGCAGTATCTTCGGGGATCTCACTTCAGCTATGATCCTGTGAGGGTTCCTTCTCTTTGGGTGTCCACCGCCCGCGCTGCAGGAACTGCGAGTGTCCTAGATTCTTCTGTAGTATTCGATCTTTAATTAGCTAGCCAGTGATGTACTATTCAATATTATATATTATTCGAGACGATGTATTCGAGATTATATCTATTATTCTAGATGAAGTATTCGAGATTATATCTATTATTCGAGACGATGTAATTTGAATACTAAATTGTTTTATATTTCTTTTGAATTAGTTAAATAAAAGCTATGGCAGACAATACCGACAGAGAGGGAGAACAGACCATGTTCGATATGATACACGGGCCAAATGATGATCAGAATGAAGAATATTATGACGGTTCCGAATTTCTAAACAACACCGGAGAGGGTGATATGATATTCGATCGCGACGACCGAATTGATGAAGTCATGAACTACGATTATGACGATGACGAAGAACATGTTGATCCTGAAACAACAAAGACCGGCGAGGTATATATATTTATATAAGCAAGTATCTGGTGATCATCACATGTTTTAAATGACTTGAAGATATATTAACGAATCGATCTTTGTTCTTTCAGCCATCCGGATCGAGCAAATCTTCAGGCAAAAGGACGAAATGAGGCCCGAACAAAAAGTTAAAGGAGGGCGTAAAGTACAATATCGAGGCAGTCAGACCTAATGGCGAACTATTAGCGCCTAAGAACATTGCGGACAAGTTCATTCGTCAGTGCGGAGTTCTTGTGAAGGACCAACTCCCGATCTCCCTTCAAGAATGGAGAGAGCCAGCAAAAGACAAAAGACAAAAAGGCAAAGAGGACGCTGCTCCACGTCCAGATGTTACTTTTGTCGACAAGAATCAAAAAGATCTGCTTTGGGATACTCTCATGGAACATTTCACCCTACCAGATCATTTCACAGAAGCAGATGTGCAGAAAGTCAAGGACGCTGCTCTTAGGAAGATGGCGATTGCATTCAAGAACCACAAGAATCGTGAATGGGACAAGTACGTCAAGGGAGGAAGGAAGACTCCAGTATTTGAGGGAACACTAGAGAACCAACGTGCTCATTGGGACGATTTCGTGAAATTCAAGGATTCGGAATTAGCTAAGGAACGGTCGAGAATAAACAAGAAGAATGCCGAAAAAAGGATAAGTTCCATAAGCTGGGGCCAGGTGGCTATGCGGTGGCAATGCCTAAGTGGGATAAGTCTGAGAAAGAGATGGAGGATGCAGGTGCCACTCCGGTTACTAATAGCTGGCCCCCCAGGGTCAGGACTTGGTTCTATGCGCATGGGGGGGGGGGAGTTGGACCCGAAGACAGGCAATGTTTCGACGAGGGCAAGTCTGAAGGGAGCCGATGATGCGATACTTGTTGCAATAGAAGAGGCACGATCGGGGGTGTTCCAGCCCAACAGAGAGAACGACGAGCTTACGCGTGCCCTGGGAAATCCTGAACACCCGGGAAGAACACGAGGAAAGGGCGCTATTCCGTGGTATGAGGGGTTCTCAGATTGGAACACCGACTACAGAACCCGTGCGAGAAAGAAGATTGCGGAGGAGAAGAAGAGGAAGATGGAGGAGGAGCAGAGGAAGCAGGACTATGAACGCCTTCAAGGCCTAGAAGCAAGTCAAGCGGAATTGGTAGTCAAATTCCAGCGGCAGCAGGAGCAGATCGACTCACTTACCCAGCAAAGGGGGTCTCAGCAGCTGCAGCAGCTAGCGAATGATCTAGCATTGGATAGCACCGCCCCATCCATGCTGAGAAGCAGCGTGGGTTCCGCCCCAGACGACGCAATGCTGGGTAGATACCCCGTGGATGACATCACGGAGAACACTAGCTGCGAGCTACACGTCAAAATGAAGAACATATCCATGAAGGTGGCGGACGCCATTGCTTTTACAAATCCCCCCGAGGCAACCTTCCATTGCAACCCGATTCCAGCGGGCTATGCTCGTGTCTTGGTTGATGAGGTGGTGGACCCATATTCGGAGCTAGAGCTTGACTATCCTGGAGGTGACGACGAGCGCTTTCTCGGAGACGCCAAACATCATATCATCCTATGGAAAAAGGATTGCATCATCATTCGAAGGCCATCGACACCGCGTCAGCCGACTCCTCGTTGAAGTCCGCCACCGAGTCAGCAGTCTCTCACTCCTGCAAGTCCACCAAGTCCGGCAAAGTGTCAGGCCACTCCTCCTCCAAGTCTGGCAAAGTGTTAGGCCACTCCTCCTCCTCCAAGTCCGCCACAGCGTTAGACATCCACTCCTCCTCCAAGTCCGGCACAACCTCAGGCCACTCCTCCTCCAAGTCCGGCACAACTTCAGGCGGCCACTCCTCCTCGTCCAACTCAGCCCCGTCAGCCATCTCCGCCGCCTCAACTATCACAGAAGAGACACCCCGCAGCTATGGTGCGTAGCGGTACGAGTCGAGGTAGTACAGGAAGTACAGGCGGAGGCAAGCGATATAAATATGGTCCAAGCGTCACGCCTCTTCTGCAGAGGGCTTATGACAGGTCCGAGGAGGAAATCGCAGCCATATCGAAGTCCGAGGTGGAAGCCCATTTTGCACCGAAACCGCCAACGCCGCCAAGGGAGAAAGTGCCTGAGGAAACGATTGACCACTTCATTCGTATGGCTCAACCACCAGCTCCCAAGCCTGTTGACACAGACTATGAGCGCCACAACAGGAAGTTAAATCGAGCACGTGTACGTAAGGAGGCGAGCTCGGGATCGAGCAAACAAGAAGCAGCTGTCAAAAAATGCGGGAAAACCATTCCCTAGCTGGGAGAACAGGCGGCGCAATCGATCCCCTCGCTTGTTGTGCCAACAACACGTGGCAGTACGCGCGCCCAATATTATTGTGGGCAAACAGTTTACGTTCCTGAGGTGGGCAATGTGGTAATAACGGAGGAGCATATAATGCAGGCTGAAGTTCTCAAAATCACTGTTGGACAACTCCTCGAGATCGAGCCCATGCCTGTGCTTAGAGAGGATGAAATAAAACGGAAATATGTCCGGGGCCAACCTTTGGTCGAGCCAGACAAGGTCAAGAACCTCCCAACGAGAATGTATGAATTGCATCAATGGTACATGAATATTACCAAGATTTCCGATCGATTGTCCCTCATGGTGAATGTCAAGGAGGATCATTACTACCATGAGAAAGCTGTGTCCGTTGAGTATTCTGAACTGTTTCAGTTATACAATCAAGACGCACTCGACAAATCTATCGTCAGTTGCTATTGTCTGTAAGTGATTTATTTCTGTAATTTAAGTCTCAAGCTAGCTGTAGTGATCCTTTTGATCAATCATTACCTGTAATTATCCTCACTATATTCTTTTTTGTGGTATTATATGCAGGATGAAGATGTATGAAATGAGAAAAGGTGGACGCTATGGCATTGGGTTCATTGACCCAAACACCGTTAATGAATACACATGGAAAATAGATGAACGTCATCAAAAGGCCGTAGAGGACAGCATGCTAGAGTTCTTGAAGCGCCTCAAATACAATGAAGATATACTACTTCCTTACAACTTCCAGTGAGTCACACTGTCTTGTACTACAAATTCTCTGTTTTTGCCTACTAGCTAGCTACATGTTTTTGCTTACATATGCCCGCTTAATTAAGACATGCAAACGTGTGTGCATGCAGATTTCACTGGGTCTTGTGTATCATTAAAGTTGACGCCGGAACAGTTGAAATACTGGGCTCACTACTCAAAGAAAAAACTGACTATAACATCTTGTTTGGGATAGTCAACAGGTAATTTCAATCATTATTAACTATATATCTCGGCCTATTTAGTTCGTCATTTCATGATATGAACTATTTAATAACCCCTTTATTCATTTTCTTTTTCGGCGGGCAGGGCTTGGGCAAGGTTCATCAGGGTCGCAGACGGCGAATGGAAAGAAAAGCTTAAATGGGGAAGACCCAAGGTAAGTAATTAAGTAGTACTAGCTAGCTAGCTAGCTGCCATCTCTTTAATTATCATGCTTGATTAATTATTATCTGATTAAATTCCATTCTCGTAAAGGCCCTGAAGCAGATGCAGGGGACTAATCTGTGTGCATTCTGCGTTTGCGAGAACATTCACATGATGGCGTCCAAAAGGAGCAGATCTCAAAGACAGGAATGGGTACGCTTGTCAAAACACTATTCACAATTTTTACACCATTATCGATATCTAGTCACACAACTAATACACATGCATATTGATCTCCTTCTTAATAGTTCAGAGAGATGCGGGCGAAGCTCCTAGAAACGGAGCGCGTAGAAGCACTTCAAGAGGAAATAGCAGGATTTTTGCTCGACCAGGTCATAAATCCGAAGGGAGAATACTATTACCCGCTACCGCCCCCATGAAAACCACTTCCAATTGTCATCGTGCTCCGAAGGCACCAATTAGGCTATAATACCACTGGCTCCAAAGGCAACATGCATATGTAGGAGAAATTGTATATAGATATACATGTGTGTATGTGTGAATTAATTAATATGATGGTTTGTGAGACATTGATGATATATATATGCATGATTGGTTCTACTAGAAATTCTATTTATATATATATATGCATAACATGTACAATGTGTAGTATCGTAAAATACCAGCAAACGAAAAAGAATTAAAATGGAAACACAAAATTAAATGAAAAAGAAATCATAAAACTAAAACCCCCCAAACCTTATAGTACCGCTTGGTCTTACCAACCGGTACTAAAGGGCTCCAGGCCCCTGGAGCTGGCTCGTGCCACATGGTTTCCCTTTAGCACCGGTTCGTGCTGAACCGGTACTAAAGGGGGGGGGGCTTTAGTGCCCACACTTCAGTGCCGGTTATGGAACCGGCACTAAAAGGCCTTACGAACCGGTGCTATTGCCCGGTTCTGCACTAGTGTGCATATCATATAATCATGCCCACGGATACTTGAGGTGACAATGGAGTATCTAGGTGACATTAGGGTTTTGGTTGATTTGTGTCTTAAGGTGTTATTCTAGTACGAACTCTTTTATAGATCGATCCGAAAAAATAACTTTGAGGTGGTTTCGTACCCTACCATAATCTCTATGTTTGTTCTCCGGTATTAGTGGCTTTGGAATGACTCTTTGTTGCATGTTGAGGGCTTGTTATATGATCTATCTATGTTATTATCACTACTAGGGAAAACCCTAGTAGTAGTGTAGGACCTTGAAGTATGTCTAGAGGGGGGGTGTTTAGACTACTTGACCAATTAAAAACTTAACCTTTTCCCAATTTTAGAGTTTGGCAGATTCTAGCAATCTTTGGACAAGTCAAGCAATCATCACACAAATCAAGCAAGCATGCAAAGAGTATATAGGCAGCGGAAATTAAAGCATGCAACTTGCAAGAAAGTAAAGGGAAGGGTTTGGAGGATTCAAACGCAATTGGAGACACAGATGTTTTTGTCGTGGTTCCGATAGGTGGTGCTATCGTACATCCACGTTGATGGAGACTTCAACCCACGAAGGGTAACGGTTGCGCGAGTCCACGGAGGGCTCCACCCACGAAGGGTCCATGAAGAAGCAACCTTGTCTATCCCACCATGGCTGTCGCCCATGAAGGACTTGCCTCACTAGCGGTAGATCTTCACGAAGTAGGCGATCTTCACGTTTAGGCGATGAACTCGCTACGGCGGCAACGGCGAGGGTGAAATCCGTTGACGGTGGCGGAGACCAGCGACAGGAGGCGGCTGGCGACGAGGAGACGATCCGGAGACCCTGGTGGTAGAGCGAGCTATGCGCGGGCGAAGAGGTTTGGAGGAATTTCCAAATTTTTGCCCGTGACTATATATAGCCCGACCCTGTCAGTGTGACCAAGTGGAAAAACTCGGTAGCACCGAGATGCATAACTGTATACAGTTACAGCAACTCGGTGGGACCGAAAAGTTCAAATCGGTTGCACCGAGATTGAAAACCTAGGTCGACTTAGTGATCTCGGTGGGACCGAAATGGAGGAATCGGTCAGACCGAGAATCACAAAGAAGTTTTGGAAGTTTAAGTCTATGACGAATCGGGGACTCCGAGTGCTCCTCACACAGAGTGGTTCGAATCTGACTTGATCAAATTTTGTGATGTAGCATGAATAGAGTTTGAGACGAGAAAAGCATATATAGCTAGAGAAGGTTCTTAGGCATTCTTGTCCATCCATTTGGCAAAAAGAAAAGAACCAAACAATCAAAGCAACAAGTGGATGTCCTCGAATGAGTAAAATATGCAACCAACATGCTCACACAATAGAATGGAAAATGAAATATGTGGCAAAGCATGCACAACCAATTCTAGCATCTATCAAACAATTGGCGATGACTAAGTCATCTATTTATGAGTATATTGACTTAGGAGTCAAATGAGAACATTTGATCATAGGTCATACTCATCGTTTAAGCTCAAGTGGGGTTACCACTTTTACATAATGCATTGATGTGTTCACACCATTAGAGTTGCTTTGACTCAATTCTTAGAGTTAAGCTCCCCCTAGATGTGAGATCCCCTTTTAGAGGGATGAACTAACCTTGGGTTTTGTCGATGATGACTTCATGTAGGTGTTGAAGATGTGGATGCTCAATGTTGATGTAGATCATTTGGAGCAATCCTTTGGAGTGAGTTGCACTTTCAACATACCTACATGGGTTAGTCCCACAAGGAACAAACAAGAATATCCATAGACATAGAGTGATGCACACACAAGATGATGTCCATGAAATCATTAGGTTACCTTGTCCCTTGCCTTGCCAACATGAGGGTTTGTGACTCCTTGAACTAGTGCAAGATGTGGAAGTTGATTGCACTTGTCCTTGCCATAATGATATGAGTGAAGAATGTTGGCGGAGTCACCCTCAAGAACTCTCTAGTTCTTCTTCTTCGGGATCCACATCATCTTGATGGGAATCCTGGGAGTTGTAGTTGTACTTGATGAAGTAGAACTTGACGTAGTCTTGGGAACCCACTTGACCAAGGCCTTGGGTGCTTCTTCAAATGCATCAATTGTTGGGGAACGTAGTAATTTCAAAAAAATTCCTACGCATACGCAAGATCATGGTGATGCATAGCAACAAGAGGAGGAGTGTATCTTCATACCCTTGAAGATCGCTAAGCGGAAGCGTTAGCACAACGCGGTTGATGTAGTGTACATCTTCACGGCCCGACCGATCAAGCACCGAAACTACGGCACCTCCGAGTTCTAGCACACGTTCAGCTCGATGACGTCCCTCGAACTTCGATCCAGCCGAGTGTCGAGGGAGAGTTCCGTCAGCACGACGGCGTGGTGACGATCTTGATGTTCTACCGTCACAGGGCTTCGCCTAAGCACCGCTACGATATTATCGAAGTGGACTATGGTGGAGGGGGGCACCGCACACGGCTAAGAGATCCAAGGGATCAATTGTTGTGTCTTTGGTGCTAGCCCTGCCCCTCTATTTATATGTTGAGCCCCGGGGTCGAAACTTGGAGCAAAAGCCTCCTCAAAGTCGGTTTTGCCCGAAAGGCAAGAGTCCTACTCGGACTCCAGGACCAAACGCCACAATCCTTGGCGTCTGGCCTAGACGCCATGGGCCTCGGCGTCTGGCCCAGGGCCAGACGCCAGGGTCTCCGGCGTTTGGCCCCCTGGCCTCCGCAAAACTCCTTTTGCACCGACCTAAAGCCTCATGGGCTTGACCCCTTGGCCTAACCATATCATCCAATATATGAATCTTTACATCTCGACCATTTCGAGACTCCTCGTCATGTCCCCGATCTCATCCGGGACTCCGAACTCCTTCGGTACATCAAAACATGTAAACTCATAATATAACTGTCATCGAAACCTTAAGCGTGCGGACCCTACGGGTTCGAGAACAATGTAGACATGACCTAGAACTTGTTTCCGGTCAATAACCAATAGCGGGACCTGGATGCCCATATTGGCTCCCACATATTCTACGAAGATCTTTATCGGTCAAACCGCATAACAACATACCTTGTTCCCTTTGTCATCGGTATGTTACTTGCCCGAGATTTGATCGTCGGTATCCAATACCTAGTTCAATCTCGTTACCGGCAAGTCTCTTTACTCGTTCCGTAATACATCATATCACAACTAACTCATTAGTTGTAATGCTTGCAAGGCTTAAGTGATGTGTATTACCGAGAGGGCCCAGAGATACCTCTCCGACAATCGGAGTGACAAAACCTAATCTCGAAATACGCCAACCCAACATGTACCTTTGGAGACACCTGTAGTACTCCTTTATAATCACCCAGTTACGTTGTGACGTTTGGTAGCACCCAAAGTGTTCCTCCGGTAAACGGGAGTTGCATAATCTCATAGTTACAGGAACATGTATAAGTCATGAACAAAGTAGTAGCAACATACTAAACGATCAAGTGCTAAGGCTAACGGAATGGGTCAAGTCAATCACATCATTCTCCTAATGATGTGATCCCATTAATCAAATGACAACTCTTTTGTCCATGGCTAGGAAACTTAACCATCTTTGATTCACGAGCTAGTCAAGTAGAGGCATACTAGTGACACTATGTTTTATCTATGTATTCACACATGTATTATGTTTCCGGTTAATACAATTCTAGCATGAATAATAAACATTTATCATGATATAAGGAAATAAATAATAACTTTATTATTGCCTCTAGGGCATATTTCCTTCAGTCTCCCACTTACACTAGAGTCAATAATCTAGTTCACATCATCATGTGATTTAACACCAATATTCATATCTGTATATGATTAACACCCATAGTTCACATCGTCATGTGACCAACACCCAAAGAGTTTACTAGAGTCAACAATCTAGTTCACATTGCTATGTGATTAACACCCAAAGAGTACTAAGGTATGATCATGTTTTGCTCGTGGGAGAAGTTTGGTCAACAGGTCTGTCACATACAGAGCCGTATGTATTTTGCAAATATTCTATGTCTACAATGCTCTGCACGGAGCTACTCTAGCTAATTGCTCCCACTTTCAATATGTATCCAGATTGCGACTTAGAGTCTTGTGGATCAGTGAAAAAGTTTGTACCGATGTAACTTTTACGACGAACTCTTTTATCACCTCCATAATCGAGAAACATCTCCTTAGTCCTCACTAAGGATATTCTTGACCGTTGTCCAGTGATCTACTATTAGATCAAAATTGTATTCCTTTGCTAAACTCAGAGCTAGGTATACAATAAGTCTGGTTCACAGCATAGCATACTTTATAGAACCTATGACTGAGGCATAAGGAATGACTTTTCATTCTCTTTCTATTTTCTGCTATGGTCGGGTCTTGAGTCTTACTCAATTTCACACCTTGCAACACAGGCAAGAACTCCTTCTTTGATTGTTCCATTTTGAACTATTTCAAAATCTTGACAAGGTATGTACTTATTGAAAAACTTATCAAGCGTCTTGATCTATCTCAATAGATCCTGATGCTCAATATGTAAATAGCTTTAATGAGGTCTTTCTTTTAAAGAACTCCTTTCAAATACTCCTTTATGCTTTCCAGAAAAATTCTACATCATTTCTGATCAACAATATGTTACTCACATATATTTATCAGAAAGGCGGTAGTGCTCCCACTCACTTTATTGTAAATACAGGCCTTTGCAAAAGTCTGTATAAAACCATATGCTTTGATCAACTCATCAAAGCGTATATTCCAACTCCAAGATGCTTGCACCAGTCCATTGATGGATCGCTGGAGCTTGCACATTTTGTTATCACCTTTAGGATTAACAAAACCTTCTGGTTGTATCATATACAACTCTTATTTAAAAAATCCATTAAGGAATGCAGTTTTGACATCCATTTGCCAGATTTCATAAAATGTGGCAATTACTAACATGATTCGGACAGACTGAAGCATCGATACGAGTGAGAAAATCTCATCGTATTCAACACCTTGAACTTGTCGAAAACCTTTCGCAACAAGTCGGGCTTAGTAGATAGTAACACTGCTATCAGTGTCCATCTTCCTCTTGAAGATCCATTTATTTAACATGGCTTGCTGATCATCGAGCAAGTCAATCAAAGTACATACTTTGTTCTCATACATGGATCATATCTCAGATTTTATGGCCTCAAGCCATTTCGCGGAATCTGGGCTCATCATCGCTTCCTCATAGTTCGTAGGTTCATCATGGTCTAGTAACATGACTTCCAGAACATGATTACCGTACCACTCTGGTGCGGATCTTACTCTGGAAAGACCTACAAGGTTTGGTAGCAACTTGATCTGAAGTTTCATGATCATCATCATTAACTTCCTCACTAATTGGTGTAGGAATCACTGAAATTGATTTCTGTGATGAACTACTTTCCAATAAGGGAGAAGGTACAATTACCTCATCAAGTTCTACTTTTCTCCCACTCACTTCTTTCGAGAGAAACTTCTTCTCTAGAAAGGATCCATCTTAGCAACGAATAACTTGCCTTCGGATCTGTGATAGAAGGTGTGCCCAATAGTTACCTTTGGGTATTCTATGAAGACGCACTTCTCCGATTTGGGTTCGAGCTTATCAGGTTGAAACTTTTTCACATAAGCATCACAGCCTCAAAAATTTAAGAAACGACAACTTTGGTTTCTTGCCAAACCACAGTTCATAAGGCGTCGTCTCAACGGATTTTGATGGTGCCCTTTTAAAGTGAATGCAACTGTCTCTAATGCATAACCCCAAAACGATAGTGGTAAATCAGTAAGATACATCATAGATCGCACCATATCCAATAAAGTGTGGTTATGACGTTTAGACACACCATTACGTTGTGGTGTTCCATGTGGCGTGAGCTGTGAAAATATTCCACATTGTTTTATATGAAGGCCAAACTCATAACTCAAATATTCTCCTCCATGATCAGATCGTAGAAACTTTATTTTCTTGTTACAATGATTCTCCACTTCACTCTGAAATTCGTTGAACTTTTCAAATGTTTCAAACTTGTGTTTCATTAAGTAGATATACTCATATCTGCTCAATTCATCTTGTGAAGGTCAGAAGATAACGATACCCGCCACGAGCATCAACACTCATTGGACCGTATACATCGGTATGTATTATTTCCATCAAGTCAGTAGCTCGTTCCATTGTTCCAGAGAATGGAGTTTTAGTCATCTTGCCTAAAAGGCACGGTTCGCAAGCATCAAATGATTTATAACCAAATAATTCTGAAATCCATCTTTTATGGAGTTTCTTCATGCACTTTACACCGATATGACCCAAACGGCAGTGCCACAAATAAGTTGCACTATCATTATCAACTTTGCATCTTTTGGCATCAATATTATGAATGTGTGTATCACTACGATCGAGATCCAACAAACTCTTTTCATTGGGTGTATGACCATTGAAGGTTTTATTCATGTAAACAGAACAACAATTATTCTCTGACTTTAAATGAATAACCGTATTGCAATAAACATGATCAAATCATATTCATGCTCAACGCAAACGCCAAATAACATTTATTTAGGTTCAACTCTAATCCCAAAAGTATAGGGAGTGTGCGATGATGATCATATCAATCTTGGAACCACTTCCAACACACATCGTCACTTCACCCTCAACTAGTTTCTGTTTATTCTGTAACTCCTGTTTCGAGTTACTAATCTTAGCAACCGAACAAGTATCAAATACTCAGGGGTTACTATAAACACTAGTAAGGTACACATCGATAACCTGTATATCAAATATACCCTTGTTCAGTTTGCCATCCTTCTTATCCACCAAATATTCAGGGCATTTCTGCTTCTAGTGACCATTTCCTTTGCAGTATAATCACTCAGTTTCAGGCTTTGGTCCAGCTTTGGGCTTCATCGTGGGAGTGATAACTTGCTTGTCATTCTACTTGAAATTCCCTTTCTCTTCCTTTGCCCTTTTCTTGAAACTAGTGGTCTTGTCAATCATCAACACTTGATGCTCTTTTCTTGATTTCTACCTTCGTCGATTTCAGAATCACGAAGAGCTCGGGAATCGTTTTCGTCATCCCTTGCATTATAGTTCATCACGAAGTTCCAGTAACTTGGTGATGGTGACTAGAGAACTCTGCCAATCACTATCTTATCTGGAAGATTAACTCCCACTTGATTCAAGCGATTGTAGTACTCAGACAATCTAAGTACTTGCTCACTAGTTGAGCAATTCTCCTCCATCTTTTAGGCAAAATATTTGTCAAAGGTCTCATACCTCTTGACACGGGCATGAGTCTGAAATACCAATTTCATCTCTTAAAACATCTTATATGTTCCATGACATTTCAAAAACGTTTTTGTAGTCACGGTTCTAAGCCATAAAGCATGGTGCACAAAACTATCAAGTAGTCATCATATTGAGCTAGCCAAACGTTCATAACGTCTGCACCTGCTCATGCAATAGGTGTGTCACCTAGCGGTGCATCAAGGACATAATTCTTCTATGCAGCAATGAGGATAAACCTCAGATCACGGACCAAGTCCGCATCATTGCTACTAACATTTTTCAACACAATTTTCTCTAGGAACATATCAAAATAAACATAGCGAAGCAACAACGCGAGCTATTGATCTACAACATAATTTGCAAAATACTACCAGGACTAAGTTCATGATAAATTTAAGTTCAATTAATCATATTACTTAAGAACTCCCACTTAGATAGATATCCCTCTAATCCTCTAAGTGATTACGTGATCCATATCAACTACACCATGTCCGATCATCACGTGAGATGGAGTAGTTTCAACGGTGAACATCAATATGTTGATCATATCTACTATATGATTCACGCTCAACCTTTCGGTCTCCGTGTTCCGAGGCCATATCTGTTATATGCTAGGCTCGTCAAGTTTAACCTGAGTATTCTGCGTGTGCAACTGTTTTGCACCCGTTGTATTTGAACGTAGAGCCTATCACACCCGATCATCACGTGGTGTCTCAGCACGAAGAACTTTCGCAACGGTGCATACTCAGGGAGAACACTTCTTGATAATTTAGTGAGAGATCATCTTAAAATGCTACCGTCAATCAAAGCAAGATAAGATGCATAAAGGATAAACATCACATGCAATCAATATAAGTGATATGATATGGCCATCATCATCTTGTGCTTGTGATCTCCATCTTCGAAGCACCGTCGTGATCACCATCGTCACCGGCGCGACACCTTGATCTCCATCGTAGCATCGTTGTTGTTATGCCATCTATTGCTTCTACGACTATCGCTACCGCTTAGTGATAAAGTAAAGCAATTACAGGGCGTTTGCATTTCATACAATAAAGCGACAACCATATGGCTCCTGCCAGTTGCCGATAACTTCGGTTACAAAACATGATCATCTCATACAATAAAATATAGCATCAAGTCTTGACCATATCACATCACAACATGCCCTGCAAAAACAAGTTAGACCTCCTCTACTTTATTGTTGCAAATTTTACGTGGCTGCTACGGGCTTAGCAAGAACCGTTCTTACCTACGCATCAAAACCACAACGATAGTTCATCAAGTTAATGCTGTTTTAACCTTCGCAAGGACCGGGCGTAGCCACACTCGGTTCAGCTAAAGTGAGAGAGACAGACACCCGCCAGTCACCTTTAAGCACGAGTGCTCGGTCCGGGCCGCTTCATCTCACAATATCGCTGAGCCAAAGTATGACATGCTGGTAAGCAGTATGACTTGTATCGCCCACAACTCACTTGTGTTCTACTCGTGCAAATAACATCAACGCATAAAACCTAGGCTCGGATGCCACTATTGGGGAACGTAGTAATTTCAAAAAAATTCCTACGCATACGCAAGATCATGGTGATGCATAGCAATGAGAGGAGGAGTGTATCTTCATACCCTTGAAGATCGCTAAGCGGAAGCGTTAGCACAACGCGGTTGATGTAGTTGTACGTCTTCATGGCCCGACCGATCAAGCACCGAAACTATGGCACCTCCGAGTTCTAGCACACGTTCAGCTCGATGACGTCCCTCGAACTCCGATCTAGCCGAGTGTCGAGGGAGAGTTCCGTCAGCACGACGACGTGGTGACGATCTTGATGTTCTACCATCGCAGGGCTTCGCCTAAGCACCGCTACGATATTATCGAAGTGGACTATGGTGGAGGGGGGCACCGCACAGGGCTAAGAGATCCAAGGGATCAATTGTTGTGTCTTTGGTGCTAGCCCTGCCCCTCTATTTATATGTTGAGCCGCGGGGTCAAAACTTGGAGCAAAAGCCTCCTCAAAGTCGGTTTTGCCCGAAAGGCAAGAGTCCCACTCGGACTCCAGGACCAAACGCCAAAATCCTTGGCATCTGGCCCAGACGCCATGGGCCTCGGCGTCTGGCCCAGGGCCAGACGCTAGGGTCTCCGGCGTTTGGCCCCCTGGCCTCCGCAAAACTCCTTTTGCACCGACCTAAAGCCTCATGGGCTTGACCCCTTGGCCTAACCATATCATCCAATATATGAATCTTTACGTCTCGACCATTTCGAGACTCCTCGTCATGTCCCCGATCTCATCCGGGACTCCGAACTCCTTCGGTACATCAAGACATGTAAACTCATAATATAACTGTCATCGAAACCTTAAGCGTGCGGACCCTACGGGTTCAAGAACAATGTAGACATGACCTAGAACTTGTTTCCGGTCAATAACCTATAGCGGGACCTGGATGCCTATATTGGCTCCCACATATTCTACGAAGATCTTTATCGGTCAAACCGCATAACAACATACCTTGTTCCCTTTGTCATTGGTATGTTACTTGCCCGAGATTTGATCGTCGGTATCCAATACCTAGTTCAATCTCGTTACCGGCAAGTCTCTTTCCTCGTTTCGTAATATATCATCTCACAACTAACTCATTAGTTGTGATGCTTGCAAGGCTTAAGTGATGTGTATTACCGAGAGGGCCCAGAGATACCTCTCCGACAATCGGAGTGACAAAACCTAATCTCGAAATACGCCAACCCAACATGTACCTTTGGAGACACCTGTAGTACTCCTTTATAATCACCCAGTTACGTTGTGACATTTGGTAGCACCCAAAGTGTTCTTCTGGTAAACGGGAGTTGCATAATCTCATAGTTACAGGAACATGTATAAGTCATGAAGAAAGCAGTAGCAACATACTAAACGATCAAGTGCTAAGGCTAACGGAATGGGTCAAGTCAATCACATCATTCTCCTAATGATGTAATCATGTTAATCAAATGACAACTCTTTTGTCCGTGGCTAGGAAACTTAACCATCTTTGATTCACGAGCTAGTCAAGTAGAGGCATACTAGTGACACTATGTTTTGTCTATGTATTCACACATGTATTATGTTTCCGGTTAATACAATTCTAGCATGAATAATAAACATTTATCATGATATAAGGAAATAAATAATAACTTTATTGTTGCCTCTAGGGCATATTTCCTTCATCAATCTCCTCTTGAAGCTTGTCCTTACCTTTGTTCTTGTGGTCTTGTGGTGGAAGATCATCTTGAGCTTGTGTTCCCTTGAAGGAAGTGGGATCATACTTCTCTTGTTGAGGAACAAACTTCATCTTGGGGTATTGATCTTCTTCCCACTCAACTCCATTGGCATTGAACTTTCGTTCAAAACCAACACCTTGATTCTTCCGGTGCCTTCCTTGCTTGCGTACAATTTCCTCGAATTGCTTACTCCCGGCAAGGCTCTTGTAAACACCTTTCTCTATAATTCCCTTCAATAAGCTATTTTCTTGCTCAAGTGTAACTTGGCTAAGAGAATCATTAGTGGAATCAAGAGAACTACTAGAAGCAACAATATTGGATTTGGCATAGTTATTGTTACTACTAGAGGAAGAATCTTTCTTGTTCTTGTTACTTGTCTTGACTTGAGGCATGCAAGTGGATAAGAGTAAATGCTTGGAAATGTAAGAAGAACTTTTCTTACGGAGATCATCATTGATTGCTTTTAAGAACTCATGCTCTTGCTCATTGAGCTTTTCAAAGCATAACTTCTCATGAGCCCTTAAAAGTTCTCGATGATCTTCGAAGATAGTTTCATGAGCTAACTTAAGAGTGTTTAGTTCTTTAATTAGAAGCTCAATCTTCTCCTTATCATTGTCATTCGTTTTATCTTGATTAGCATGATTGACGTTTCATCATAGTATTCATCACTAGAGTTGTCAACAAGTAAATCATCATCACCTAGCAAGTCATCCTCATCACTATTGAAATCAACATACTTGGAATGTGTTACCTTTGGACCTTTGGCCATGAAGCATCTTCCAATTCCTTCATTTGGTGAGTCAAATATGTCGTAGGAATTGGTTGACACAAGTGCTAGACCGGCAACACCTTCATCTTGAGTATATTCGGAGTCGGAGTGATAGCTTCTCTCGGAGTGATGGTCGGAGTCGGAGCCGGATACCCATTTACGAACATGAGCTTGATGTCTTCGTTTTGTGTAGCTCCTTGATGACTTGTCCTTCCTTTCCGAATCCTTGCTTCTCCGTGAGGGTCTTAGTTCATAACGATCATCTCTACTCCTCCTCTCTCTTGGTGGTGATTCTTCTCTTTTGCTTCTTCTTTTTGGAGAATCTTCTCTTCTTTTGTAGGGTGCCGTACACTCATTGGAGTAGTGTCCGGGTCTCCCACAATTGTAGCAGTTGCGCTCTCGACTAGAAGATCTTTTGTCATTGTATGACCTTGACTTGGAGCTTCTTTCTTTGCTTCTACTCTTGTAGAATTTGTTAAAGTTCTTCACCATTAAGCTCAATTCTTCATTGAAGGTTTGTTTCTCACTTGATGATGTGGGGGCTTCACATGAGGCTTCGTAAGCACCACTTGACTTGTTGTGAAGTTCTTCCTTATCCTTGAGTGACATCTCATGAGCAACAATTCTTCCAATGACTTCCGTTGGCTTGAGATCTTTGTAGTTTGGCATCATTTGGATTAATGTGCACACGATATCATACTTTCGATCCAATGCTCTTAGGATCTTCTTGATGATGAATCTGTCGGTCATCTCTTCACTCCCTAAGCCGGCAATCTCATTTGTGATAAGAGCAAGACTAGAGTACATTTCAGCAACACCTTCACCATCCTTCATCTTGAACTTGTCAAGCTGACTTTGGAGCACATCCAGCTTGGATTCCTTGACGGAGTCAGTACCTTCATGCATATCAATCAAAGTATCCCAAATTTCCTTTGTGTTCTCAAGATGGCTGATTTTGTTGAATTCTTCGGGGCACAATCCGTTGAAGATGATATCACAAGCTTGAGCGTTGTATCTTCAATTCTTCCGCATTAGCTTCACGGTTCGGCTCTCTCCCATCAAAGAATTCACCTTGCAAGACAATACAAATAATAGCCCAAACGGCGGGGTTATGTCCGAGAATATGCATTTTCATCTTATGTTTCCAACTAGCAAAATTAGTGCCATCAAAGTAAGGACCTCTACGGTGATAATTTCCCTCGCTAGACGCCATACTCTCCTAGGTTGTGAAACCAAGGCTATGACCACCAAAAGCTATGGGAATCAAAGCAAATGGAGACCAAAGCTCTGATACCACTTGTAGGACCTTGAAGTATGTCTAGAGGGGGTGATTAGACTACTTGACCAATTAAAAACTTAACCTTTTCCCAATTTTAGAGTTTGGCAGATTTTAGCAATCTTTGGACAAGTCAAGCAATCATCACACAAATCAAGCAAGCATGAAAAGAGTATATAGGCAGCGGAAATTAAAGCATGCAACTTGCAAGAAAGTAAAGGGAAGGGTTTGGAGGATTCAAATGCAATTGGAGACACGAATGTTTTTGTCGTGGTTCCGATAGGTGGTGCTATTGTACATCCACGTTGATGGAGACTTCAACCCACGAAGGGTAACGGTTGCGCGAGTCCACGGAGGGCTCCACCCACGAAGGGTCCACGAAGAAGCAACCATGTCTATCCCACCATGGCCATCGCCCACGAAGGACTTGCCTCACTAGCGGTAGATCTTCACGAAGTAGGCGATCTCCTTGCCCTTACAAACTCCTTGGTTCAACTCCACAATCTTGTCGGAGGCTCCCAAGTGACACCTAGCCAATCTAGGAGACACCACTCTCCAAGAAGTAACAAATGGTGCGTTGATGATGAACTCCTTGCTCTTGTGCTTAAAATGATAGTCTCCCCAACACTCAACTCTCTCTCATAGGATTTGGATCTGGTGGAAAGAATATTTGAGTGGAAAGAAACTTGGGAAGGCTAGAGATCAAGATTCATATGGTAGGAATGGAATATCTTGGCCTCAACACATGAGTAGGTGGTTCTCTCTCAGAAATGGTAAGTTGGAAGTGTAGGTTTGTTCTGATGGCTCTCTTCATGAATGAAGAGGAGGTGGAGGGGTATATATAGCCTCCACACAAAATCTAACCGTTACACACAATTTACCAAACTCGGTGGGACCGAATCAACAAACTCGGTCAGACCAATTTAGTAAACCTAGTGACTGTTAGGGTTTTCGGTGGGACCGACATGTAACTCGGTAGGACCGATATGGTTAGGGTTAGGGCATAATGTAATCTCGGTGAGACCGATTACACAAACTCGGTGAGACTGATTTTGGTAATTAGCTAACCAAAGAGTTGGTCAGGTAAACTCGGTGGGACCGATTTGCTCTTTTCGGTGAGACCAAAATGTTACAAAAGGGAAACAGAGAGTTTACATTGCAATCTCGGTGGGACTGATCGCTCACTTCGTTTAGACCGATACGCTACAAAGGGAAACAGAGAGATTACAATCCCATCTCGATGAGACCAAGATCCCTATCGGTAAGACCGATTTGCCTAGGGTTTGTGGCAGTGGCTATGACATATGAACTCGGTGGCGCCGGATAAGAATCGGTGTGACCGATTTTGGCTTTAGGTTTAGGTCATATGAGGATGTGAGAAAGCAGTTGAGGGTATTTGGAGCATATCACTAACCACTTGAAGCAAGAGGCTCATTAAGCAACACCTCATCCCTCCTTGATAGTATTGGCTTCTCCTATAGACTCAATGTGATCTTGGATCACTAAAATGTAAAATGAAGAGTCTTGAGCTTTTGAGCTTGAGCCAATCATTTGTCCTTGATATTTTGAGGGATCCACTTTTATCATCCATGCCATGCCATTCATTGAGCTTTCCTCAAATAATAGTCTTGGAATAGCATTAGCTCAATGAGCTATATGTTGTTATGAATTACCAAAACCACCTAGGGATAGTTGCACTTTGAAGTAGCGCGGGTTTTGGGGCTAGCAGCAGCGCGGGTGGCCGCGCTACTAATAAGGCGCTACAGCTAACTTATAGTAGTAGCGCGGCCCGTACCCGTGCTACTACTGTTGACGATATCAGTAGCGCTTTTGAGAACGCGCTACTATTACCTAGCTGTAGCGATTTTGTAGTCCCTCGCTACTGCTACATCTTTCATCATTTTCCCCGTGCCCCTTTCCCTTCCAGTTTGCCTTTCAGATACTAGATACTAGGTACTGCTAGTAGATATCAAATTCATAAACCATTACTGGCTAGTACTCCCTTCGTTCCAAATTACTCGTCGTGGTTTTAGTTCAAACCACGATGAGTAATTTGGAACGAATGGAGTACTAGATAACAATTTCATGCATAGTCAACATGCATCCTCAAGCAGTACAAGGTCATATCAACGTCGATCATCATATGTAGTTCTAGATGATATCGACGATGATCATCATATGTAGTTCTAGATGATATAGCCACACACACATATATGTAGTTCTAGATGATATAGCCACACACACATATGTAGTTCTAGATGATATCGAAGACAATCATCATCCTCGAGCCTGGGAGGTTGGTGTTCCTCATAGTAATTAGGATGGCCTGTCCAACACGAAGATTCTTGCCATTGAGGAATTTCTTCCACCCAACCAAGTTTAAGTGTGTGCGACCGTCCGTGTTTACGCGGTAAGTACAGGTTGTGACGGAGCCCCTTGTAGTAAGGCGTAGTCCAGCTGAGCCTTCTTCATTAGGCTCGATACCATAAGTCATAGATATGCTCTTTGCCAAGTTCTGAATAAGAAAAACATATCAATTAATAAATAGCCTCGCAAATAAGTACATATGGATTATCTACACTATTAATAGTTTCCTTAGATTCTATACTAATAAGCATGTGATCGAACTCTACACTAAAACATATCATCGACTAGATTCCACACAACATACCATATCATTGCACTGTACACTAAGTAATTCATCGGATAATTTGCATTTGTAAGTATAACATACCATATCATGTCGATCAACCATGGTATTTGTCAAGCGGGGCACGAATGGCACCCCGACAAAGTCAGCACGTGGCGGAATTATGTCCCACAGGGTGGACACCTCCTCCTCACTCAGCCTTGTTCTTTGAGCTATGATGGCTTCATGAAGTGGGTCATCATCATCTTCATCGAGTGGGTCCTCATTATCTTCATCATCTTCATCATCTTCCACCAGGTTGAGATAAATGACAGCCAGCTTGGGTCTTTCTGCTC
The DNA here is from genome assembly GCF_018294505.1 of Triticum aestivum. Lineage (NCBI taxonomy): Eukaryota > Viridiplantae > Streptophyta > Magnoliopsida > Poales > Poaceae > Triticum > Triticum aestivum. The sequence continues at coordinate 22,656,279 of NC_057804.1, read as the reverse complement.
GGAAGGAGTAGCTGATCAACTCACCACCAGTAAGACGCATGCGAGCGATGAAACGGGCCCATCCATCTCCTCCAATCTGCGACATATTGCGTCCTTTCTCGACCTCCATAGTGTACGGCCCCCCAGGAGCCTCAAATGTCACAGTGTCTCGTGTCAGCTTGTTGAATTTCAACCTCACATTGCATGGGACGATCTGTGTAAAATAAGCAAAATGACACAATGCAGTAATGCCAACACTAAAAATAAAATAGTTATTACATTTCATCTAATTTCTTACCGCCGCATGACGAAAACTCGGCTGGAAGTAGATGCCGAACAGCTTGCCAGTTGCAAGGCTGCTGGCGCATCTTGACTTGCACAGTCGACATAGTGGTGGTGGTGGTGGCACCATTTTTCCTAAAGATTTAGTAACATATTAGATGACAAGGTACCACCTACATTTTGCCAAAAAGTAACTTATTAAAAAACAAAAGCAACTACGTACCTATCCATGTACAAAAAAAAATAACAATAAAATGGTGCATACTAAATCAACTAAATGAACTAGCCTACTACATCAACTAAATCAAAATGTTCTAAATCAACTAAATGAACTAGCCTACTAAATTAACTAAATCAAAATGTTCTAAATCAACTAAATGAACTAGCCTACTAAATCAACTAAATCAAAATGTTCTAAATCAACTAAATGAACTAGCCTACTACATCAACTAAATCAAAATGTTCTAAATCAACTAAATGAACTAGCCTACTAAATCAACTAAATCAAAATGTTCTAAATCAACTAAATGAACTAGCCTACTAAATCAACTAAATCAAAATGTTCTAAATCAACTAAATGAACTAGCCTACTAAATCAACTAAATCAAAATGTTCTAAATCAACTAAATGAACTAGCCTACTAAATCAACTAAATCTAAATGTTCTAAATCAACTAAATCAACTAGCCTACTAAATCAACTAAATCAAAATGTTCTAAATCAACTAGCCTACTAAATCAACTAAATCAAAATGTTCTAAGTCAACTAAATCAACTAGCCTACTAAATCAACTAAATCATATCAACTAAATCAAAATGTTGCATATGAACTAGCCTACTAAATCAAAATGTGGCGGGCAGGAGGGAGAAGAGAGTAGGATGGAGGAGGAAGGCGGGGCGAGGAGGGGCCGGCCGGCGGCCAGTGGAGGGAGGACGGATGAGGAAGGCGGAGCGAGGAGGGGCCGACCAACGGAGAGTGGAGAGGGAGGACGGAGGAGGAGGCCGGTACCGAGTCCATAGCAAGGAGGAGGAGGTGACGGCGGCGTAGACGGAGGAGGGGCGACAGGGGTGGACCGGCGCGGGGGATTGAGAGGGTATCCATAGTGAGTGTGTGACTGTGAGTGGATCAGATAGAGGAGATGGGGGTGGGAGATGGAATGGCTTAGCAGTAGCGCGCTATGGAGAAAGACGCTACTGCTAAGCTACCCAGCAGCAGCGCCTTTCACAATAAAGCGCTACTGCTATGTGTCAGCATGTAAAAATAGACTTTGTTCAATATATCAAAAATACATTGATCATCAACAATCTTTTTGTGTACAATCTGATTTGTCAATATGAGTCCTCACCGGTTTAGGAACAGGTGAAGACTCATATTGCAGCCACAAATTCTACACATAGAGTTCAATGAAGACCAAGTGCTTGTCAAAGTTTGAGAAGTAACATATTTAAGGTGGTAGAAACTCTCTTCACGGAGCGAGGTGGGACTAAATTTTTGTACTACACTTAGCAGTAGCGCTTATTGGCGAAATGCGCTGCTATTATGCTACGTAGCAGTAGCGCCCTTCGTTATAACGCGTTGCTGCTATAACTAGCCTCGCGACGGCCTCATGGGAATTATAGCAGTAGCGCGTCTTTGAGCGGGCGCGCTACTGCTATATCTGTTTCAGCGGCGAGTTACTCTCGAGCACGCTACTGCTAATTAGCAGCAGCGCCTTATTTTAAAGTGCGCTACTGATAAGATTCTGTGTATAGGCTTTTCCCTAGTAGTGTATTGTTGAGAGAACTTGCACTAGTGAAAGTATGAACCCTAGGCCTTGTTTCCTACCATTGCAATACCATTTATGCTCACTTTTATCGCTTGTTACCTTGCTGTTTTTATTATTTCAGATTACAAAAACCTATATCTACTATCTATTTTGCACTTGTATCACCATCTCTTCGCTGAACTAGTGCACCTATACAATTTACCATTATATTGGGTGTGTTGGGGACACAAGAGACTCTTTTTTATTTGGTTGCAGGGTTGCTTGAGAGAGACCATCTTCATCCTACGCCTCCTACGGATTGATAAACCTTAGGTCATCCACTAGAGGGAAATTTGCTACTGTCCTACAAAGCTGTGCACTTGCAGGCCCAACAACGTCTACAAGAAGAAGGTTGTGTAGTAGACATCAAGCTCATTTCTGGCGCCGTTGCCGGGGAGGTGAGTGCTTGAAGGTATATCTTTAGATCTTGCAATCGAATCTTTTTGTTTCTTGTTTTATCACTAGTTTAGTTTATAAAGAAAACTACAAAAAAATGGAATTGAGTTTGTCTCATACGCTTCGTCTTCTTAATATCTTTCGTGAGTATGATGGAAAGGAAAATTGTGATCAAGTGCTAGAAGAAGAATTACATAGAATGTTTGGCATAAAATATGTGAATGATGTGCATGATTGCAATGTTGTTAGTATAAATTCCCTGAATACCCATGATGCTAATGATATGCAAAGCCACAAGCTTGGGGAAGCTATGTTTGATGGAGATGATATTTTTTGTCCCCCAAGCTTTGATGAGCAAATTTACTATGATGAAAGCATGCCTCCTATCTATGATGATTATTGTGATGACACGTATTCTTTAAAGAATAATGATAACCATGAAACGTGTCATCTTGATCTTAATTTTCAATCACATGATAGTTATTTTGTTGAGTTTGCTCCCACTACTATTCATGAGAAGAAATTTTCTTATGTTGAGAGTAGTAAATTTTCTATGCTTGTAGATCATGAAAAGAATGCTTTAGGTGCTGGTTATATTGTTGAATTCATTCATGATGTTACTGAAAATTATTATGAGAGAGGAACATATGCTTGTAGGAATTGCAATAATATCAAGTTTCCTCCCTATGTGCTTAAATTTTTGAAGCTATGCTTGTGTTACCTTCCTATGCTAGTTGATTATTGTTCCCATAAGTTGTTTTCTCACAAAATCCCTATGCATAGGAAGTGGGTTAGACTTAAGTGTGCTAGTCATATGCTTCATGAAGTTCCCGTTATGTTTCAATTCTTATCTTTTATGTGAGCATCATTGTCATCATCATGCCCAGCTAAAAAGGCATTAAAGAAAAGCGGTTGTTGGGAGACAACCCAATATTTATCCTTACCATTTTTGTGTGTCCACATGATTATTCTACTTTAGTAATCATGTTTTATAGCTTTTGTTTCAATAAAGTGCCAAGTAGAACCTTTGGGAAGACTTGGGTGAAGTTTATGTGATCTTGCTGTAAAAAACAGAAACTTTAGTGCTCACGAGAATAGATGCCATTGTTTACTGGAGAGTGCTTTTAGGTTGATTCTTTTTGCAGATGATTAATAGACAAATTAATCAGGTCCAGCAATTTATTTCATAATTGTTGGGGTTCCAGAGGTATACGTTTGATACATATTACTACAGAATGTTCTGTTTTCGACAGTGTTTTCATTGTGTTGTTTGCTTATTTTGATGAATCTGTGAGTAGTATCGGAGGGTATGAACCATAGATAAGTTGGAGTGTAGTAGATATTACACTAATATGAATTTAGAATGAGTTCATTACAGTACCTAAGTGGTGGTTTTATTTTCTTATACTAACGGAGCTTACGAGTTTTGTTCTGAGTTTTGTGTGGTTGAAGTTTTCAAGTTTTGGGTAAAGATTCGATGGACTATGGAATAAGGAGTGGAAAGAGCCTAAGCTTGGTAATTCCCAAGGCACCCCAAGGTAATATCCAAGGACAACCAAGAGCCTAAGCTTGGGGATGCCCCGGAAGGCATCCCCTCTTTCGTCTTCGTCTATCGGTAACTTTACTTGGAGCTATATTTTTATTCACCACATGATATATGTTTTTCTTGGAGCATCATTTTATTTTGTTAGTATTTGCTTGCTGTTAGTTAGAATAATGTTTTTCATCTTTAGTTTCAATAAATAAGTCAAGGATAGCCTTTGCCATGCTTATTTTGCTAGTATACATGTTGCTGTTTGAAAATAGAAAGTTTACCGCTGTTGCAAAAATTCGTCAGAGAATGGTATAACGTTGAATATTTTTGCATATTAAGCTCTGATAAATTTATTATAGTGGGAATTTTAGTTCATAATTTTTTAAGTCAGGGAAGTATTGATACTCTTGCATTCTCTACAGACTGTACTATTTTGGCAGATTGCTGTTATGGTTGCATTGTTTGCATATGTTTGCTTGTTTAATGATTTTATTTGAGGATAGGAGTGTTAAATATGCAGAGGCATTTAGTATGCAATGATGAATAATAATTTTAGTGATTTGTTACAGTAGAGAATGATATGGTTTTGCATTGTTTTATACTAACCTATCTCACGAGTTCTTGTTGAGTTTGTTGTGAATGAAGCTTTTGATAAAAAGAGAAACCATGATATGAAAGGAATTAAGGAGACACAAAAGTTCAAGCTTGGGGATGCCCAAGGCACCCCAAGATAATATTTCAAGAAGTCTCAAGCATCTAAGCTTGGGGATGCCCCAGTAGGCATCGCACCTTTCCTCTTCAACAACTATCGGTTAGTATCGGTTGAGCCTAAGTTTTTGCTTCTTCACATGAGTTGTGCTATCCTTGCAATGTCATTTTATTTTGTTTTGCTTGCTGTTTGAATAATATACCAAGATCTGAAATTCTTTTATGAGAGAGAGTCTTCGCATAGTTGCATAATTATTTAGCTACTCATTGATCTTCACTTATATCTGTCGGAGTAGTTTGTCATTTGCTCTAGTGCTTCACTTATATCTTTTAGAGCACAATGGTGGTTTTATTTTGAAGAAATAGATGAACTCTCATGCTTCACTTAGATTATTTTGAGAGTCTTAAATAGCATGGTAATTTGCTTAAATGATCCTAATATGCTAGGCATACAAGACTAATAAAAGAAAAATTCTTATGAGTGTGTTGAATACTATGAGAAGTTTGATGCTTGATAATTGTTTTGAGATATGGAGATGGTGATATTAGAGTTATGCTAGTTGAGTAGTTATGAATATGAGAAATACTTGTGTTAAAGTTTGTGATTCCCGTAGCATGCACGTATGGTGAACCGTTATGTGATGAAGTCGGAGCATGATTTATTTATTGATTGTCTTCCTTATGAGTGGCGGTTGCGGACGAGCGATGGTCTTTTCCTACCAATCTATCCCCCTAGGAGCATGCGTGTACTACTTTGCTTTGATAACTTGTAGATTTTTGCAATAAGTATATGAGTTCTTTATGACTAATGTTGAGTCCATGGATTATACGCACTCTCATCCTTCCACCATTGCTAGCCTTTCTAATACCGTGCACCTTTCACCGGTATCATACACCCACCATATACCTTCCTCAAAACAGCCACCATACCTACCTATCATGGCATTTCCATAGCCATTCCGAGATATATTGCCATGCAACTTTCCACCGTTCCGTTTATTATGACACACTCCATCATTGTCATATTACTTTGCATGATCATGTAGTTGACATCATATTTGTGGCAAAGCCATCATTCATAATTCTTTCATACATGTCGCTCATGAGTCATTGCACATCCTGGTACACCGCCGGAGGCATTCATATAGAGTCATATTTTGTTCTAAGTATCGAGTTGTAATTGTTGAGTTGTAAGAAAAATAATAGTGTGATGATCGGCATTATTAGAGCATTGTCCCAGTGAGGAAAGGATGATGGGGACTATGATTCCCCCATAAGTCGGGATGAGACTCCGGACGAAAAATAAAAAAAAAGAGAAAAAAAAGAGGCCATAAAAAAGAGAAAAGGCCCAAACAAAATAAATGAGAGAAAAAGAGAGAAGGGACAATGTTACTATCCTTTTACCACACTTGTGCTTCAAGTAGCACCATGATCTTCATAATAGAGGGTCTCTCGTTTCGTCACTTTCATATACTAGTGGGAATTTTTCATTACAGAACTTGGCTTGTATATTCCAATGATGGGCTTCCTCAAATGCCCTAGGTCTTCATGAGCAAACAAATTGGATGCACACCCACATAGTTCCTTTTGTTGAGCTTTCATATACTTATAGCTCTAGTGCATCCGTTGCATGGCAATCCCTACTCACTCACATTGATATCTATTGATGGGCATCTCCATAGCCCATTGATACGCCTAGTCGATGTGAGACTATCTTCCCTCCTTTTGTCTTCCCACAACCACCATTCTATTCCACATATAGTGTTATATCCATGGCTCACGCTCATGTATTGTGTGAAGATTGAAAAAGTTTTGAAAATGTTAAAGTATGAAACAATTGCTTGGCTTGTCATTGAAAAAGTTTTGAAAATGTTAAAGTATGAAACAATTGCTTGGCTTGTGATCGGGGTTGTGCATGATTTAAATATTTTGTGTGGGGAAGGTGGAGCATAGCCAGACTATATGATTTTGTAGGGATAACTTTCTTTGGCCATGTTATTTTGAGAAGACATAATTGCTTAGTTAGTATGCTTGAAGTATTATTATTTTTATGTCAACATGAACTTTTGTCTTGAATCTTCCGGATCTGAATATTCATACCACAATTAAGAAGAATTATATTGAAATTATGACAACTAGCATTCCACATCAAAAATTATCTTTTTTATCATTTACCTACTCGAGGACGAGCAGGAATTAAGCTTGGGGATGCTTGATACGTCTCCAACGTATCTATAATTTTTGATTGCTCCATGCTATATTATCTACTGTTTTGGGCAATATTGGGCTTTATTATCCACTTTTATATTATTTTTGGGACTAACCTATTAACCGGAGGCCCAGCCCAGATTTGCTGTTTTATGCCTATTTCAGTGTTTCGAGGAAAAGGAATATCAGACGGAGTCAAAACGGAACGAAATCAACTGGAGAAGTTATTTTTGGAAGGAAAGCCACCTGATGGACTTGGAGTGCATGTCAGGGAAGAAGGGAGGTGCCCACGAGGGTGGGGGGCGCGCCCACCCCCCTGGGGCGCGCCCCCCTGCCTCGTGCCCCCCCCCCTTCTGTCCACTGACGTACTTCTTTCACCCATATATACCTACGTATCGAAAAACTTCCAGAACAGAAGATAGATCGGGAGTTCCGCCGCCGCAAGCCTCTGTAGCCACCAAAACCCTCTTGGGAGCCCGTTCCGGCGCCCTGCCGGAGGGGGGAACCCTCACCGGTGGCCATCTTCATCATCACGGCGCTGTCCATGACGAGGAGGGAGTAGTTCACCCTCGGGGCTGAGGGTATGTACCAGTAGCTATGTGTTTGATCTCTCTCTCTCTTGTGTTCTCTCTATGGCACGATCTTGATGTATCCCGAGCTTTGCTATTGTAGTTGGATCTTATGATGTTTCTCCCCCTCTACTCTCTTGTGATGAATTGAGTTTCCCCTTTGAAGTTATCTTATCGGATTGAGTCTTTTATGAGAACACTTGATGTATGTCTTGCCGTGTTTATCTGTGGTGACAATGGGATATCATGTGCCTCTTGATGTATGTTTTGGTGACCAACTTGCGGGTTCCACCCATGAACCTATGCATAGGGGTTGGCACACGTTCTTGACTGTCCGGTAGAGACTTTGGGGGCATTCTTTGAAGTACTTTGTGTTGGTTCGATGAATCTGAGATTGTGTGATGCATATCATATAATCATGCCCACGGATACTTGAGGTGACAATGGAGTATCTAGGTGACATTAGGGTTTTGGTTGATTTGTGTCTTAAGGTGTTATTCTAGTACGAACTCTTTTATAGATCGATCCGAAAGAATAACTTTGAGGTGGTTTCGTACCCTACCATAATCTCTACGTTTGTTCTCCGCTATTAGTGGCTTTGGAGTGACTCTTTGTTGCATGTTGAGGGCTTGTTATATGATCTATCTATGTTATTATTGTTGAGAGAACTTGCACTAGTGAAAGTATGAACCCTAGGCCTTGTTTCCTACCATTGCAATACCGTTTACGCTCACTTTTATCACTTGTTACCTTGCTGTTTTTATTATTTCAGATTACAAAAACCTATATCTACTATCTATTTTGCACTTGTATCACCATCTCTTCGCCGAACTAGTGCACCTATACAATTTACCATTGTATTGGGTGTGTTGGGGACACAAGAGACTCTTTGTTATTTGGTTGTAGGGTTGCTTGAGAGAGACCATCTTCATCCTACGCCTCCTACGGATTGATAAACCTTAGGTCATCCACTTGAGGGAAATTTGCTACTGTCCTACAAAGCTGTGCACTTGCAGGCCCAACAACGTCTACAAGAAGAAGGTTGTGTAGTAGACATCAGGGCGCCCCCCTGGGGCGCTCCCTAGAGGCTTGTCGCCTCCTCGGGACTCTTCAAACTTGGCCTCCAAGTTCTGTGGATGTTTTCTGGTCCAAGAAAAATCATCACAAAAGTTTTATTCCGTTTGGACTCTGTTTGATATTCCTTTTCTGTAAAACTCTAAAACAAGGGGGGGAAACAAAAACTGGCCCTGGGCTCTAGGTTAATAGGTTAGTCCCAAAAATAATATAAATATCATATTAATGCATATAAAACATCCAAAACAGATAATATAATAGCATGGAACAATCAAAAATTATAGATACGTTGGAGGTGTATCAGACCCCTCCACCATAATCATGGTGTCGTCAACATATTGTAGATGGGTGACACCTCCCCCAGGGATCAAATAGCCAACTACCCCCGAGAGGTGACCTACCATCCTAGATTTATCCAGGATGCCAGCAAAAGCATCAACGGTGAGGTTGAAGAGAAGGGGGCGATCGGGTCCCCTTCCTTCACTCATGTAGAGGACGTAAAGAATAGTCCCACCTCACTGTTAATATTAATCGTTGTATTACTATACCGAACCAACTGCATGATCCAAGAGCACTATTTGTCATCAAAGCCCCAGCGTTGAAGCACTAACCACAAGAAGGACCAATCCAGACGGTTATAAGCCTTCTTGAACCCCAACTTGAGGAAGACGCCCTTATGGCCTCGCGTCCTCACCTCATGGATGATCTCATGAAGGGCCAGGGTCCCATCATGGATCCGCCGCCCCTTTAGTAACACTGTCCAGAGGGGATGATCCAGCGCTCCGCCATAGGAGCTAGTCGTGTCGCGTAGACTTTCGCAAAAAATTGTTCAAGTACATTGATCACTGTGATATGTCTAAAGTGTCTAATGTCTGTAGCCCTGACTACTTTGGGATTAGGGTAGTGACACCATAGTTTATTCAGGACACGTTGAAGGTCCCAATGTAAAATTTGGGGAACATCAACATGATCATCGACTTTAGGACATTCCAGAATGTTTGGAAGAAGGCCACTCGCAAGCCATCTGGCCCTGGGGCCAACCCCAACTTCATAGATGTGATAGCCCTACCCACCTCTTCTGGCTAGAATGGAAGAGTTAATTCTGGATTTTCAATGTCAGAGACTCTGCTCGCGGCTGGCCAGAAGTCCTCCGCCAAAGACACCCCACCAAGAGGTTCTGTCGTAAAGAGACCCTTAAAGAAGGAGTAGGTGTGGGACCTAATCTCATTCGGGTGTTCCAGGAGGGTGTCACCCTCCCAGAGACACATGATAGAACACTTCCAATGTCACCCATTATCAATCGCCTGAAAGTACATGGTATTGGCAGCTCCTTGAGGGAGCCACTTCTGGCCCCCACAGCATTGCCAAAATAGTTCTTCACCCTTGAAGATCTCCATCAGCAAAGATTCAAGGGAGTTCCGCCTAAGCCAATCATCAGCCGAGAGACCGGCCATATCAACCTCCTCATCTAGGGCCTTAATCTAGCCTAACAGGGCCCTTTTATGGGCCCTGAGGTCTGTGTCGAGGTTGGCCCCTCACGCCCGCATGAACTGGCAGGTGACCTTAGTGTAGTGGTGCCATATGTCCGTAGCGCAGAAAGAAGATGGAGGGGTGGCCACGTGTCAGAGCCCTAGAATTTGCTTGCTAATAGTTGCATTAGAAGCATCATGCATCATGGTATTCTTCAGAGAAACATGAAATGAGGATGACCAAACCCCAACACCAAATGAATTCAACTAGGTTCAAATTCTTCAAATATTTTCAATGAACCCAAAATGCCCTTCCAAAATGTGCATGAGGACCCCGATCCTAAGTCACCCCGATCTAGCAGGTAACACATCATATCATTTTGCGGCCTCACGCATGGTATTCCCTCGGCTGCAGCCTTACCTTACCAGGGACCATTTGTGCCTTTTGGCTCACATATATGTTTGTGTCACTAGCATCCATATGACAGAGAACCCAGGCCGACATGACTAGTCGTAAACCCAAGGTGGCACAAACTTACAGGGACAGGCATACATGACCCAGCAATGCACGTGTTGGTCAGCAGCGGGTGAAATCAGGTTGTAGCAAGCTAGCAGGACTCCGGTAAGCACCGCATGACATTTCCTCGTAGGGACAGACACAAGAGCAAAGAAGGACACATGTCGATCATCCCATGTGTTCCGGAGCAGTAGCAAGCTACCATGGCTCAGTGGAAGCACTAGGAGACATTTCCCAATAAGAGAGGCTACCAAGAATAAACAACTAGGTGTCGGATCCCACAAATATCAATACATGTTACCCATATGCATAACATGCAAGTATGCTATGTACAACATGGCATCACAACATAACTCAACAACTCATATAGATAAGGCCTAGAAGAACCATCTGAAGGAAATATGCCCTAGAGGCAATAATAAAGTTGTTATTTTATATTTCCTTATTCATGATAAAGGTTTATTATTCATGATAGAATTTTATTGATCGGAAACTTAAATACATGTGTGAATACATAAACAAATATCATGTCCCTATTAAGCCTCTACTAGACTAGCTCATTGATAAAAAAATGTTAAGGCTTCCTAACCACGGACATGAGTTGTCATTTGATAACGGAATCACATCATTAGGAGAATGATGTGATGGACAAGACCCATCCGTTAGCTTAGCATAATGATCATTCAGTTTTATTGCTATTGCACTCTTGATGTCCAATACATATTCCTTCGACTATGAGATTATGCAACTCCTAGATACCGGAGGAATGCCTTGTGTGCTATCAAACATCACAAAGTAACTCGGTGATTATAAAGATGTTGTACAGGTATCTCCGAAGGTGTTTGTTGAGTTGGCATCGATCGAGATTAGGATTTTTCACTTTGAGTATCAGATAGGTATCTCTGGGCCCTCTCGGTAATACACATCATAAGCTTGCAAGCAAATGACTAAGGAGTTAGTCATGAGGTGATGTATTACGGAACGAGTAAAGAGACTTGCCAGTAATGAGATTGAACTAGTTATGAAGATACCGACGATCGAGTCTCGGGCAAGTAACATACCGATGGACAAAGGGAATTACGTATGTTGTCATAACGGTTCGACCGATAAAGATCTTGGTAGAATATGTAGGAACCAATATGAGCATCCAGGTTTCACTATTGGTTATTGACTGGAGGGGTGTCTCGGTCATGTCTACAGTTCTCGAACCCGTAGGGTCCGCACGCTTAACGTTCGTTGACCATATAGTATTATATGAGTTATGTGATTTGGTGACCGAATGTTGTTCTGAGTCCCGGATGAGATCACAGACATGATGATGAGTCTCGAAATGGTAGAGAGGTAAAGATTGATATATAGGACAATGATATTCGGACATTGGAAGTGTTCCGAAGGGTACCGGGTACATATCGGGTCACCGGAAGGGGTTTCGGGCACCCCCGGCAAAAGATATGGGCCTTATGGGCCAAGAGGGGAAACGCACCAGCCACAAGGGGCTGGTGTGTCCCCCATATGGGCCGGCCTAGGAGGAGAAGGAAAGAGGGGAAGGGAAAGGAAAGAGACGAATAAGATTCCCCCTTCCTTTCCTCACCTACTCTCCTTCCTCCCCCCTCTGACTAAATATGGCAGGGGGCACCACTTGGGATTAATCTATGTAGGACTCGGCCTACTTGGGGCACCTCCTGGCAACCTCCCCTCTCCCTCCCACCTATATATATGTGGGGAGCCCTAGCACACCCCAGACAATTGCCTAGCCGTGTGCGCCCCCCCCCTCCACCGTATACACCCCGGTCACATTTTTGTACTGCTTAGGCGAAGCCCTGTGAGGATCATTTCACCATCACCGTCACCATGTCGTCGTGTTGATGGAACTCATCTACTACCTCGACGTCTTACTGGATCAAGTAGGCTAAAGGAAATATGCCCTAGAGGCAATAATAAAGTCATTATTTATTTCCTTATTTCATGAAAAATGTTTATTATTCATGCTAGAATTGTATTAACCGGAAACTTAGTACATGTGTGAATACATAGACAAAACATAGTGTCCCTAGTATGCCTCTGCTTGACTAGCTCGTTAATCAAAGATGGTTATGTTTCCTAACCATATACATGTGTTGTCATTTGATGAACGGGATCACATTATTAGGAGAATGATGTGATGGACATGACCCATCCGTTAGCTTAGCATTATGATCGTTACAGTTTCATTGCTACTGCTCTCTTCATGACTTATACATGTTCCTTAGACTATGAGATTATGCAACTCCCGAATATCGGAGGAACACTTTGTGTGCTACCAAACGTTAAAACGTAAATCGGTGATTATAAAGGTGCTCTACAGGTGTCTTTGAAGGTGTTTGTTGGGTTGGCATAGATCGAGATTAGAATTTGTCACTCCGTGTTTCGGAGAGGTATCTCTGGGCCCTCTCGGTAATACTCATCACTATAAGCCTTGCAAGCATTGCGATTAATGAGTTAGTTGCGGGATGAAGTATTATGGAACGAGTAAAGAGACTTGCCGGTATTGAACTAGGTATGATGATACCGACGATCAAATCTCGGGCAAGTAACATACCGATGACAAAGGGAACAACGTATGTTGTTATGGGGTTTGACTGATAAAGATCTTCGTAGAATATGTAGGAGCCAATATGAGCATCTAGGTTCCGCTATTGGTTATTGATCGGAGATGTGTCTCCATCATGTCTACATAGTCTTGAACCCGTAGGGTCCGCATGCTTAACGTTTGATGACGATTTATATTATGAGTTATGTGTTTTGATGATCAAAGTTTGTTCAGAGTTCCGGATGAGATCACAAACATGACGAGGAGTCTCGAAATGGTCGAGACATAAAGATTGATATATTGGAAGGCTTTATTCGGACATCGGAAAGGTTCCGAGTGATTCGGGTTTTTCTTGGAGTACAGGGGAGTTACGGGAATTCACCGGGAGAAGTAATGGGCCTTATTGGGCCATACGGGAAATAGAGGAGGCAGGCCAAGGGGGGGTGCCCCCCCCATGGGTCCGAATTGGACTAGGGGAAGGGGGCAGCGCCCCTCTTGCCCTTTCCTACTCCCTCTCTCCTTCCTTCTCTCCTACTCCTAAAAAGGAAAGGATTCCTACTAGGACTTAGAAGTCCTAGTAGGACTTCATACACTTGGCGCGCCCCTAGGGGGGTGGCCTCTCTCCCTCCCTCCTTTATATACGGGGGCAGGGGGCACCACAATGACACACACGTTTCTCTTAACCGTGTGCGGTGCCCCCCTCCACAGTTACGCACCTCGATCATACCATCGTAGCGCTTAGGTGAAGCCCTACGCCGGTAGCATCATCATCACCATCACCACACCATCATGCTGACGAAACTCACCCTCGTCCTCAACTGGATCAAGAGCACGAGGGACGTTATTGAGCTGAACGTGTGCTGAACGCGGAGGTGTCGTGCGTTCGGTACTTGATCGGTTGGATCGCGAATAAGTTCGACTACATCAATTGCGTTATTGAAATGCTTCCGCTTTCGATCTACGAGGGTACATGGACACACTCTCCCTCTCGTTGATATGCATCACCTAGATAGATCTTGCGTGATCGTAGGAATTTTTTTTGAAATTACTGCGTTCCCCAACAGTGGCATCCGAGCCAGGTCTATGCGTAGATGTTATATGCACGAGTAGAACACAAAGAGTTGTGGGCGATAATAGCCATACTGCTTACCACCAACGTCTTACTTTGATTTGGTGGTATTGTTGGATGAAGCGGCCCGGACCGACATTACATGACCGCATTCATGAGACTGGTTCTACTAACGTGCTTTTGCACACACGTGGCTGGCAGGTGTCCGTTTCTCCAACTTTAGTTGAATCGAGTTTGACTATGGCCGGTCCTTGTTGAAGGTTAAAACAGCACACTTGATGAAAAATCGTTGTGGTTTTGATGCGTATGTAAGAACGGTTCTTGCTAGAAGCCCGTAGCAGCCACATAAAACTTGCAACAATAAAGTAGAGGATGTCTAGCTTGTTTCTTCAGGGCTTGCTGTGATATGATATGGTCAAGGCATGATGTGATATAAATTGTTGTATGAGATGATCATGTTTTGTAACAAAGTTATCGGCAACTGGCAGGAGCCATATGGTTGTCGCTTTATTGTATGCAATGCAATCTCCATGTAATTGCTTTACTTTATCACTAAGCGATAGTGATAGTCCTAGAAGCAATAGTTGGCGAGACGACAACGATGCTACAATGGAGATCAAGGTGTCGCGCCGGTGACAATGGAGATCATGACGATGCTTCGGTGATGGAGATCATGAGCACAAGATGATGATGGACATATCATGTCACATATTTTGATTGCATGTGATGCCTATCTTTTATGCATCTTATTTTTCTTAGTACGGCGGTAGCATTATAAGATGATCCCTTACTAAATTTCAAGGTATAAGTGTTCTCCCTGAGTATGCACCGTTGCTACAGTTCTTCGTGCTGAGACACCACATGATGATCGGGTGTGATAAGATCTATGTTCACATACAAGGGTGCAAGCCAGTTTTGCACACGCAGAATACTCAGGTTAAACTTCACGAGCCTAGCATATGCAGATATGGCCTCGGAACACTAGAGACCGAAAGGTCGAGCGTGAATCATATAGTAGATATGATGAACATAGTGATGTTCACCATTGAAAAGTACTCCATCTCACGTGATGATCGGACATGGTTTAGTTGATTTGGATCACCTGATCACTTAGATGACTAGAGCGATGTCTATCTAAGTGTATGATTAATTGAACTTTAATTTATCATGAACTTAGTCTTGACAGTATTTTGCAAATTATGTTGTAGATCAATAGCTCGCGTTATAGCTTACCTATGTTTTTATATGTTCCTAGAGAAAACTAAGTTGAAATATGATAGTAGCAATGATGCGGACTAGGTCCGTGATCTGAGGTGTATCCTCATTGTTGCACAGAAGAATTATGTTTCTGTAACATCCCAAATTTCTAATTTGGAATGTTATACATAGATCATCTTATGCATATCATATTTTATTGCATTTTGGTTTGATCCTAGAAATTCTAAGCAACTCAAGGACAAACAGAGAGAGCTGGGGATTTTGTTATTTTCATATTTGAGTTTTCTCAAATTTTGAAAAGAGGATCATTTGGTTTTAATCCTTTTCTCTCTGAAATATTTCCAATATTAAAACAAAGAGAGGAAATAAAATGACTTCTCCAAAATAAAATAAATATTGGAGGAAAAGTGTTAAAATCAAATAAGTATTTTATTTGGACTTTTATTGCAATTTTATTTGAATTAGAAAAAAATGCGCTTTTCAAAATTGCATTAGAGGCCCAAATAAATGTTCACTTTGTCCGCAATATTATTAGCGGACCGTGAAAATTTATTTCAGGATTTTTGGACTCTGTTTAGTATTTCTTTTATTTGTTTTTCCGCGTGAGTTTATTTAAAAAAATGCACCAACCTACCCGGGTCGTGCCCGACCCGGACACTAGCCCGACCGGCCTTTATAAGGCCCAACCCCGAGCCCTGCCAGCCCAAGTTGCCGCCCCCGCAAACCCTAGTCCTCGTACCGCGCCGCCGCCGCCACCGGAGCCGCCGCCGACCCCGCCACCGGAGCAGCCCCCGCCGCCCCGCCCGCCGAGGTACCCGCCGCCGCCATCCAGTTTTCTTGGAAAAACCGATCAGTGTTTTTAGAAAACCCTAGTTCTAGTTTTTTAGATCGGTTCGGTTTTTTCGGTTTAGTTAAATAGCGGACGTTCGTCCGTACGTTCATTTTAAAGAACGGTGTTCGTCGGTTAAGTGCATACAGCAAACCTTCGTTCGTTAGCCTGTTCGTCTCGTTTTCTTTTTCACGGTTTTTCCGCAATTATTTTCGATCGCGATTTCTGCCCTAATCTTCGATCTAATATAACTTTTCGCTCGTTTATCCGAATTAGATGAAACAAGCACCTAGATCTTCGCCTCGAAGCCCTCTTTCTGTTTTACCAACTTGAACAAGATTTTGGTACTGTAAAATTGTACTTTATTCCAGATTAGTAAACGACTCTTGTTTCTTTCGTAGTTTGAGTTTTGTTGCTCCGTTTGATTTGATTTTTTTTGCAAACCGGAGTTCTTCAGTTGAACTTTCTGGTTAGATATTTTATTTGAGTTTCACCCGTACTTCTTGGTTGAGTGCTCATTGTATGTTATTGTTTGTTTGCGGTAGAACACCCGGAGTGCGAAGCGTGCTACTACGAGTCCCTAGGTTTTGCAGATCATCAGCAAGTCAAGTAACACTTTGATCATATCCCTTTATTACCCAGTTTTTATGCATTAGTTACAATCCTCAAACATTGCATGGTTAGGGTCTGATTTAACATGTGGGTTGGGAAGTAGATGATGATGTAGAACCTATTATCCTTTTATTTTCAAACCTTTGGGAGTTACTTCTACGTTATGCTCGGGATTGCTATGCTATTCTCGTAGACGTGGTTTGGGTGAGTGTATCCATGATAGATGCGAGTATTGTTAATTAATGGTTAACTTAAGGTGTCTACTTAAATACACATCTGGGTGGATTGGTTGAGGCACCCTGGAGTACCCAGTGGTTGTCAGGGCACCTGGAGAATCTAGTGTTGTCCTAGAATATCCCGGAGTACACGTGTGATCATCGTACGGTTCGCCACCCAGGCTCAAAGGGATCATAAGATTATTCGTGCTGAAAACTTCCGTGTGCAGCCACAAGCCAATATGGACTCTGGCGTAGTTGAGTAAGTTGCATGAGCTCTTGAAGAGGTAGACTAGCAGATGTAGTGGGTAGTAGGTGGTACTGTCTACCTGGAGTAGAGAGTTACTGTTTCTGAAAGGCTATGTCTCGATCCTCCTATCATGGATGCGTTCGAGTCTTGTGGGGAAAAGTGTGCAAACCTTTGCAGAATGTACAAACTAATCATGGTTAGCTGTGTCCCCGGTTATGGACATCTTGAGTATCTAGTCCAGGGATTATCATGTTGATCTCATCACTCTAAATTAATTTGATTGGGTTAATTGATGATGTTTAATTGGGATTGAGTTGGAGGAACCTTCTCAATGTTTAACAACCACCATGATAGTTAAATAAAATGTATTCCTTTGTTGTAGGGAAAAATTGGCTTTATGCAAAAACTGTAACTATTACGTCTCCAACGTATCTATAATTTTTGATTGCTTCATGATACTTTATCTACTGTTTTGGACTATATTGGGATTTATTTTCCACTTTTATATTACTTTTGGGACTAACCTATTAACCGGAGGCCCAGCCCAGAATTGCTGTTTTTTGCCTTTTTCAGTATTTCGAAAAAACAGAATATCAAACGGAGTCCAAACGGAATGAAACCTTCGGGATCGTGATTTTCCAACCGAACGTGATCCAGGAGACTTGGACCCTACTCCAAGAAGCGCCAGAGGTGGTCAAGAGGGTGGAGGGCGCCCCCCTGGGCGCGCCCCCTACCTCGTGGGCCCCTCGGAGCTCCACCGACGTACTCCTTCCTCCTATATATACCTACGTATCCCCGAACAATCAGAACAGGAGCCAGAAACCTAATTCCACTGCCGCAACTTTCTGTATCCACGAGATCCTACCTTGGGGCCTATTCTGGAGCTCCGCCGGAGGGGGCATCCACCACGGAGGGCTTCTACATCATCACCATAGCCCCTCCAATGAAGTGTGGGTAGTTTACTTCAGACCTTCGGGTCCATAGCTAGTAGCTAGATGGCTTCTTCTCTCTTTTTGGATCTCAATACAATGTTCTCCCCCTCTCTCATGGAGATCTATTCGATGTAATCTTCTTTTTGCGGTGTGTTTGTTGAGATCGATGAATTGTGGGTTTATGATCCAGTATTATCTATGGAAAATATTTGATTCTTCTCTGAATTCTTTTATGTATGATTGAGTTATCTTTGCAAGTCTCTTCGAATTATCTTTTTGGTTTGGCCAACTAGATTGGTAGTTCTTGCAACGGGAGAAGTGCTTAGCCTTGGGTTCAATCTTGCGGTGTCCTTACTCAGTGACAGAAAGAGTTGCAAGGCACGTATTGTATTGTTGCCATCGAGGATAACAAGATGGGTTTTTTATCATATTGCATGAATTTATCCCTCTACATCATGTCATCTTGCTTACGGCATTACTCTATTTTTACTTAATACTCTAGATGCATGCTGGATAGCGGTCGATGAGTGGAGTAATAGTAGTAGATGCAGAATCGTTTCGATCTACTTGTTTTGGACATGATGCCTATATACATGATCATCGCCTAGATATACTCATAACTATGCTCAGTTCTGTCAATTGCTCAACAGTAATTTGTTTACCAACCATAGAATACTTATGCTCTCGAGAGAAGCCACTAGTGAAACCTATGGCCCCCGGGTCTATTCTCATCATATAAATCTATATCACTTTATTTACTTGCTTTGTTTTTACTTTACCTTTACTTTTTACTTTGCATCTATCTATCAAAAATACCAAAAATATATCTCTATCAGATCTCACTCTCGTAAGTGACCGTGAAGGGATTGACTACCCCTAAGCATTGGTTGCGAGTTGCTATCGTTTTGTGTAGGTACGAGGGACTTGTGCGTGGTCTCCTACTGGATTGATACCTTGGTTCTCAAAGACTGAGGGAAATACTTACGCTACTTTACTGCAACATCCTCTCCTCTTCGGGGAAATCCAACGTAGTGCTTAAGAGGTAGCAAGAAGAATTTATGGCGCCATTACCGGGGAGGCTCACGCAAGCAAGTCAACCATACCAAGTACCCATCGCGATCCCTATCTCTCGCATTACATTATTTTCCATTTGCCTCTCGTTTTCCTCTCCCCCACTTCACCCTTGCCGTTTTATTTGCCCTCTCTTTCCCAATCTCCTCCTCTCTTTCCCGTTTGCCTTTTCCTCATTGCCTTTCTGTTTGCTTGTGTGTTGGATTACTTGTTGCCATGGCACAAGATAATACCAAATTGTGTGACTTCTCGAATACCAATAATAATGATTTCCTTAGTACTCCGATTGCTCCTCTTAATAATGATGAGTCTTGTGAAATCAATACCGCTTTGTTGAATCTTGTTATGAAAGATCAATTCGCCGGCCTTCCTAGTGAAGATGCCGCTACTCATCTAAACAATTTTGTTAATTTGTGTGATATGCAAAAGAAGAAAGATACGGATAACAATATTGTCAAATTGAAGTTATTTCCGTTTTCCCTTAGAGATCGTGCTAAAGTTTGGTTTTCATCTTTGCCTAAAAATAGTATTGATTCTTGGAACAAGTGCAAAGATGCTTTTATCTCTAAGTATTTTCCTCCCGCTAAGATTATCACTCTTAGGAACGACATCATGAATTTTAAACAACTTGATCATGAGCATGTTGCCCAATCTTGGGAAAGAATGAAATTAATGCTTCGCAATTGCCCTACTCATGGTTTGAATTTATGGATGATCATACAAATTTTTATGCTGGATTGAATTTTGCTTCTAGAAATCTTTTAGATTCGGCCGCGGGAGGCACTTTTATGGAAATTACGTTAGGGGATGCTACCAAATTGCTTGATTATATTATGGCTAATTATTCTCAATGGCACACCGAAAGATCTTCTAGTAAGAAAGTGCATGCTATAGAAGAAATCAATGTTTTGAGTGAAAAGATGGATGAACTTATGAAGATGTTTGCTCCTAAAAATACTCCTCTTGATCCCAATGATATGCCTGTATCTACCTTGCTTGAGAATAATAATGAATCTATGGATGTGAATTTTGTTGGTAGGAATAGTTTTGGAAACAACGCTTATAGAGGGAATTTTAATCCTAGGCCTTATCCTAGTAATCCTTCTAATAATATGGAAATTCCTACAATAACTCTTATGGAAATTTTAATAAGATGCCCTCTGAATTTGAGAGTAGTGTTAAAGAGTTTATGAATTCACAAAAGAATTTTAATGCTTTGCTTGAAGAAAATTGCTTAAAGTTGATGATTTGGCTAGGAACGTTGATAGAATTTCTCTTGAAATTTATTCTTTAAAGCTTTGATCTATTCCTCCTAAGCATGATATCAATGAGTCTCTCAAAGCCATGAGAATTTCCATTGATGAGTGCAAGGAAAGAACCGCTAGGATGCGTGCTTCCAAAGATGCCTTTATTAAAGCGTGTTCTTCCAATCCCTATGAAAATCAAGATGAAGATCTAAAAGTTATTGATGTGTCCCCCATTAAATCTTTGTTTTGCAATATGAATCTTGATGAATCTGAAGATTATCTTCCTTTACCTAGAAGGCGTTCTAAGAATTCGGAGTTTCTAGATCTTGATGATGAAATTGATGAAAGTGGGATTGAAATTGATAAAAACCATGATGTTGCTAAACCCACTATTTTGGATCTCCAGGAATTTAATTATGAAAATTGATCTTTGATTGGTTGCATTTCCTTATTGCAATCCGTGCTAGAATCTCCTCATGCTTATAGTCAAAATAAAGCCTTTACCGAACACATTGTTGATGCCTTGATGCAATCTTATGAAGAAAAACTTGAGTTGAAAGTTTCTATCCCTAGAAAACTCTATGATGAGTGGGAACCTACTATTAAAATTAAAATTAAAGATTATGAGTTTCATGCTTTATGTGATTTGGGTGCTAGTGTCTTTACTATTCCCAAAACTTTATGTGATTTGCTAGATTTTCGTGATTTTGATGATTGCTCTCTAAACTTGCATCTTGCGGATTCCACTATTAAAAAGCCTATGGGAAGAATTAATGATGTTCTTATTGTTGCAAATAGGAATTATGTGCCCGTAGACTTTATCGTTCTTGATATAGATTGCAATCCTTCGTGTCCTATTATTCTTGGTAGACCTTTCCTTAGAACGATTGGTGCAATTGTGATATGAAGGAAGGGAATATTAGATTCCAATTTCCCTTAAAGAAGGGTATGGAACACTACCCTAGAAAGAAAATAAAATTACCTTATGAATCTATCATGAGAGCCACTTATGGATTGCCTACCAAAGATGGCAATACCTAGATCTATCCTCGCTTTTATGCCTAGCTAGGGGCGTTAACCGATAGCGCTTGTTGGGAGGCAACCCAATTTTATTTTGTGTTTTTTATTTTCGCTTCTGTTTAGGAATAAATAATACATCTACCTTCTGTTTAGATGTGGTTTTATGTTTTAATTAGTGTTTGTGCCAAGTAGGACCTATAGGATAACCTACGATGATAGTTGATTTGATTCTGCTGAAAAACAGAAACTTTGCACGCACGAATATAATTATGATAAATCACAGGAACGTGATTTTGCGTTGATTATTTTTGCTTCTGATCAATAAACAAATTGTCCAGGACTTCCTATTTTGGTAGAATTTTTAGAGTTCCAGAAGTTTGCGTTAGTTACAGATTGCTACAGACTGTTCTGTTTTTGACAGATTCTGTTTTTCGTGTGTTGTTTGCTTATGTTGATGAATCTATGGCTAGTAAATTAGTTTATAAACTATAGAGAAGTTGGAATACAGTAGGTTTAACACCAATATAAATAAAGAATGAGTTCATAACAGTACCTTGAAGTAGTCTTTTGTTTTCTTTCTCTAACAGAGCTCACGAGATTTCTGTTGAGTTTTGTGTTGTGAAGTTTTCAAGTTTGGGGTGAATTCTTTTGATGGATTATGGAACAAGGAGTGGCAAGATCCTAAGATTGGGGATGCCCATGGAACCCCCAAGATAATCAAAGGACACCAAAAAGTCAAAGCTTGGGGATGCCCCAGAAGGCATCCCCTCTTTCGTCCACTTCCATTGGTAATTTACTTGGAGCTATATTTTTATTCACCAACATGATATGTGTTTTGCTTGGAGCGTCTTGTATTATTTGTGTCTTTGCTTGTTAGTTTACCATAATCATCCTTGCTGTACACATATTTTGAGAGAGCAATACATGAATTGGAATTTGTTAGAATACTCTATGTGCTTCGCTTATATCTTTTGAGCTTGATAGTTTTGCTCATTGTGCTTCACTTATATCTTTTGAGCGTGACAATTTTTGCTCTAGTACTTCACTTAGATCTTTTAGAGCACGGTGGTGGAATTGTTTTAAAGAAACTATTTGATCTCTCATGCTTCACTTAGATTATTTTGAGAGTCTTTAATAGCATGGTAATTTGCTTAATGTTAATATACTTGGTGTTCAAGATATGTGAAACTTTCTTTTGAGTGAATTGAATACTAAGATAAGTTTGATACTTGATAATTGTTTTGAGATATGGAGGTGATAATATCAAGTCATGCTAGTTGGGTGATTATGAATTTTAGAAATACTTGTGTTGAAGTTTGCAAATCCCGTAGCATGCACGTATGGTTAAAGTTATGTAACAAATTTGAAACATGAAGTGTACCTGGCTTGTGCATCCTTATGAGTGGCGGTCGGGGACGACCGATGGTCTTTTCCTACCAATCTATCCCCCTAGGACCATGCGCGTAGTACTTGAATTTTTGATGACTTCTAAATTTTTGCAATAAGTATATGAGTTCTTTTGATTAATGTTGAGTCCATGGATTATACGCACTCTCATCTTTCCGCCATTGCTAGCCTCTTCGGTACCGTGCATTGCCCTTTCTCACCTTGAGAGTTGGCGCAAACTTCGGCGGTGCATCCAAACCCCGTGATACGATATGCTCTATCACACATAAACCTCCTTATATCTTCCTCAAAACAGCCACCATACCTACCTATTATGGCATTTCCATAGCCATTCTGAGATATATTGCCATGCAACTTCCATCATCATCATCATGACATACATTACTTTTGTCATATTGCCATTGCATGATCTTGTAGTTGACATCATATTTGTGGCAAAGCCACCATGCATTATTTTTCATACATGTCAGTCTTGATTCATTGCACCATCCCGGTACACTGCCGGAGGCATTCATATAGAGTCATATCTTGTTCTAAGTTTCGAGTTGTAATCCTTGCGTTGTAATCAATAGAAGTGTGATGATCATCATTATTAGAGCATTGATCAAATAAAAAAAAAGAGAAAGGCCAAAAAGAAAAAAAGAAAGGCCCAAAAAAAGAAAATAAAAAATATATATATATATATAAAGGGTAATGCTACTATATCTTTTTCCACACTTGTGCTTCAAAGTAGCACCTTGTTCTTCATGTAGTGAGTCTCATATATTGTGCTTCAAAGTAGCACCTTGTTTTTCATGTAGTGAGTCTCATAAGTTGTCTCTTTATACTAGTGGGAATTTTTCATTATAGAACTTCGCTTGTATATTCCTACGATGGTCTTCCTCAAAATGCCCTAGGTCTTCGTGAGCAAGCAAGTTGGATGCACACCCACTAGTTTTCTTTTGTTGAGCATTCATAGATCTAGTGCATCCGTTGCATGGCAATCCCTACTCCTCATATTGACATCAATTGATGGGCATCTCCATAGCCCGTTGATTATCCTCGTCAATGTGAGACTTTCTCCCTTTTTGTTTTCTCCACACAATCCCCATCATCATATTCTATTCCACCCATAGTGCTATATCCATGGCTCACGCTCATGTATTGCGTGAAGGTTGAAAAAGTTTGAGATTATTTAAGTATGAAACAATTGCTTGGCTTGTCATGGGGGGTATAGAAGTTGGGAACATCTTTGTGTGACGAAAATGAAGCATAGCCTAACTATATGATTTTGTAGGGATGAACTTTCTTTTGCCATGTTATTTTGAGAAGACATGATTGCTTTGATTAGTATGCTTGAAGTATTATTGTTTTTGTGTCAATATGAACTTTTGTCTTGAATCTTTCGGATCTAAATATTCATATCACCATTAAGAAGATTTACATTGAAATTATGCCAAAGTATCACTCCGCATCAAAAATTCTTTTTTTAATCATTTACCTACTCGAGGACGAGCAGGAATTAAGGGATGCTTGATACTTCTCCAACGTATCTATAATTTTTGATTGCTCCATGCTACTTTATATACAGTTTTGGACTATATTGGGCTTTATTTTCCACTTTTATATTACATTTGGGGCTAACCTATTAACCGGAGGCCCAGCCCAGAATTGCTGTTTTTTTGCCTTTTCAGTATTTCGAAGAAACAGAATATCAAACGGAGTCCAAACGGAATGAAACCTTCTGGATCGTGATTTTCCAACCGAACGTGATCCAGGAGACTTGGACCCTACTCCAAGAAGCGCCAGAGGCGGTCACGAGGGTGGAGGGCGCCCCCCTGGGTGCGCCCCCTACCTCGTGGGCCCCTCAGAGCTCCACCGACGTACTCCTTCCTCCTATATATACCTACGTATCCCTGAACGATCAGAACAGGAGCCAAAAACCTAATTCCACCGCCGCAACTTTCTGTATCCACGAGATCCCATCTTGGCGCCTGTTCCGGAGCTCCGCCGGAGGGGGCATCCACCATGGAGGGCTTCTACATCATCACCATAGCCCCTCCGATGAAGTGTGAGTAGTTTACTTCAGACCTTCGGGTCCATAGCTAGTAGCTAGATGGCTTCTTCTCTCTTTTTGGATCTCAATACAATGTTCTCCCCCTCTCTCGTGGAGATCTATTCGTTGTAATCTTCTTTTTGCGGTGTGTTTGTTGAGACCTATGAATTGTGGGTTTATGATCCAGTATTATCTATGGAAAATATTTGATTCTTCTCTGAATTCTTTTATGTATGATTGAGTTATCTTTGCAAGTCTCTTCGGATTATCTTTTTGGTTTGGCCAACTAGATTGGTAGTTCTTGCAATGGAATAAGTGCTTAGCTTTGGGTTCGATCTTGCGGTGTCCTTACTCAGTGATAGAAAGAGTTGCAAGGCACGTATTGTATTGTTGCCATCGAGGATAACAAGATGGGGTTTTTATCATATTGCATGAATTTATCCCTCTACATCATGTCATCTTGCTTACGGCGTTACTCTGTTTTTACTTAATACTCTAGATGCATGCTGGATAGCGGTCGATGAGTGGTGTAATAGTAGTAGATGCGGAATCTTTTCGATCTACTTGTTTTGGACGTGATGCCTATATACATGATCATCGCCTAGATATACTCATAACTATGCTCAATTCTGTCAATTGCTCAACAGTAATTTGTTCACCCACCGTAGAATACTTATGCTCTCGAGAAAAGCCACTAGTGAAACCTATGGCCCCCGGGTCTATTCTCATCATATCAATCTATATCACTTTATTTACTTGCTTTGTTTTTACTTTACCTTTACTTTTTACTTTGCATCTATCTATCAAAAATACCAAAAATATTATCTCTATCAGATCTCACTCTCATAAGTGACAGTGAAGGGATTGACAACCCCTAAACCTTGGTTGCGAGTTGCTATCATTTTGTGTAGGTACGAGGGACTTGTGTGTGGTCTCCTACTGGATTGATACCTTGGTTCTCAAAAACTGAGGGAAATACATACGCTACTTTACTGCATCATCCTCTCCTCTTCGGGGAAATCCAACGCAGTGCTCAAGAGGTAGCAGTAACCATAGAGCTTTCCACGAGCCATATATGCATGTAGTGATAGCATTTGTCAGTTCATTATCCTTTGTGTTACATTGCCAACATATTCCATGTGCTGACCCGTTTCGGGCTGCAACATATCATCTTGCAGACTTTTCAGATGACGAGTAAGGTGCCATAGGTCGTTGTCGTTCACTCGGCTATGTCGTTGGAGTTGATGGACTCACTTTATCTTCCAAGCCTTCTGCTGTTTTCTTTTAGATGGCATTAAGCCATATTTTGTAATAAGTTCTCTTTTGAGACATCTGATGTAATAAATGTGTGATTGCAACTCTGTTATAAATCCTCAAGTACTGTGTGTGTCAGCATTATCGATCCAGGGATGACACTGATGCACAGAGACTAGACTATTTGAGGTCTGGTAGCTACAAGATGGTATCAGAGCACACGTTGACTGTAGGACACGACCACTAAGATAAACCATAGGTCACTCTTCTCTACTCATTTCTAACTCCTCTCCCTTTTCTACTCTATAGGATGGCGGACTCAAGGAACAAGTTTACACAACCGGATGAGGATACACCTTTTGGACGACACTTGAAGGAAGTCACTAGGTACCTGAATATCGGAATACCAAGTTTCGCCGGAACCTACATCGCCACTTTACCTGAAGAGGAGCGTTGGATGGTTCAAGTGCAAGTTCCAGAAAGGACGCTCATGCCAGTCACTGAGCCCATAGAGTTTTCCTTTGATGCACCCACCTGGAGTCTAGGGAAGAGCATGGCAGCCCACATTGCCATGGGACGCATCGGAGAAGTTTACCGCAAGGATCTTAAGGACACTATCTACCAGATATGTGGGCGCCGAGATGAGCAATGGGAGATGATCAACACCAGGAGGGACATGTCCATTGCAGCTTTCATCCAGGAGTTAAACCAGCATATTTGTCGCCAGGAGAACTAGATGTGCGCAGGCATGATAGATCTGAAGAAAGCAATGATCAGGATCACGGAGCTAGAGGAAGAACTCAAGTCTAACGCGATGGATATGAGGAGGAAATGACGATACTAGTGGAGAAGAATAACGATCTAACAAGGAAGCCAGGAGTATTCATGGGAGACCCCACGCCAGGAGGAGATGACAATGATTCCAAGGACATTCGTTCAGAGGACTACATCATCATCGACGACACCGACTCAGACCCCGACGACAGTGATGATGACTACGTTGATGAAGCTGGAGCAGATATCATGGAGTCTACTACTGATCAACTTCTAGTCGACCACCATATCAGTAGTAGTATTCCCCCATATATATAGTATAGTCCGAGCACTTTTGTAACGATAGTTTAGACCGACTGTATGCCCTTGTTTGATTTGATTGAAGTGATATGATTGTGTTTGTCTCATGTGCATTTGGGTAGTGTTTTCCCTTAGACCTCATTCTATTCTGTTTTCTCATCTTTTCTAAACCCATCAGATGCCTCCGAGACGTGACAATGGATTTGCTTTCCTACTGAAGCTCACCCAGTTGATCCAGCAGCAGAATACCCTAATGCAGCTGTTAGTTCAGAATCAGAATCAAGGCAACGACAACAACAACAAGAACAACAACCCACCACCACCACCACCTATTGATCATTTAGCCCGTTCCCTAAGGATGAATCCCCCAGTGTTCTCTAGCAACACCGAGCCGATTATTGTAGATGATTGGCTCCGCAAGATTGGAAGGGAGTTGACCACTGCAGGATGCACAGATGTGGAGAGAGTGTGTTTTGCCGCACACCAGCTTGATGGACCCGCGGCATCATGGTGGGAGAATTTCACAGCCACTTACCCCATTGACACTGTTACATGGGATCAGTTTCAGCAGGCTTTCCGCACTGCCCATGTTTCAGCAGGAGCTATGGCCATGAAGAAGCGCGAGTTTCGCAACTTGCGCCAAGGAGGACGCACAGTGGGCCAATATGTGGATGAGTTTAGTAAGTTAGCATGTTATGCCCCGGACGACGTTGCTACAGATGCTGCTAAGCAGGAGAAGTTTCTGGAAGGACTGAATGATGAGCTCAGCATGCAGTTGATGGTGGCAACATTCAACAACTACCAGGAGTTGGTAGATAGAGCTCATATGATTGAAGGGAAGCAGCAGCAGATAGATAACCACAAGAGAAAGTATGGACAAGGGAAGTACAATTCAGGAGCTCAGCAGAGACCTTGTTTTACCCCGAACTCGGGAGCACACATTCACCATAACCATGGAGGCCATAATTCCAATGAAGGAAGTTCGTATAACCATAGTGGCCCCAAGAATGGGAATGGGAATGGAGGAAGCAACGGCCAGAACCGTTCCAACCAGCAACGCCCGCCAAGAAGGATCTAAGTCACATTACTTGTTTCAAGTGCGGGAAGAATGGACACTATGCCACCGAGTGTTCTGAAGCAAAGAATGGAAATGGCAATGGAAGCTCTGGAAAGAAGACCAACCCTTTCAACAGGGTACAAGTGAACCACATTAGCGTGGAGGAGGTTGAAGCGCAGCCAGATGCAGCTATAGGTAAGTTTTTGGTTAAGTCATTTACTACAATCGTTCTTTTTGATACTGGTGCATCCCATCCATACATATCAAGGGGATTTGTGGATAAGTATCACCTGCCAACCCAAGCCCTTAGATCACCCATGTTAGTAACCTCGCCAGGAGCAGAGTATATGGCCATCTTATGGTGTGATCGGTTACCATTAAGGATTGGTAACTACGTGTTTCCCTCGGACCTAATAATATTGGAGTCACAAGGATTGGATGTAATATTAGGCATGGATTGGTTATCGAAGTATGGAGGAAACATTGATTGCGTCAGTAAGTCAATTATGCTCACCACACCAGAGGGAAGAAGGATTAAGTATGTACCCCGACATGTGCCGAAGAGGACTCAAGTGGATTCCTTATGAGGAGTTGTACAGGAGAAAGTACCAGTGGTGAAGGATTTCCCTGAGGTATTTCTAGAGGAGTTGCCAGGCATGCCACCGGATAGAGAAATTGAGTTTTTGATTGAGCTTTTGCCAGGCACCGAGCCAATATCAAAGAGACCGTATTGGATGCCCGCAAATTATTTGGAGGAGATTAAGAAGCAGATTAAGGAGTTACTGGATAAAGGGTACATTTGACCAAGTTCATCACCTTGGGGATGTCCAGTACTTTTAGTGGAAAAGAAGGATGGATCATTAAGGATGGTTGTTGATTATCGTGCTTTGAATGAAGTGACGATTGATATGTCTCCAACGTATCTATAATTTATGAAGCATTCATGATATTTTATTATTTGTTTTGAATGATTACGGGCTTTATTATACACTTTTATATTACTTTTGGGACTAACCTATTAATCGGAGGCCCAGCCCATATTGTTGTTTTATTGCCTGTTTCAGTATTTCGAAGAAAAGGAATATCAAACGGAGTCCAAATGGAATGAAACCTTCGGGAGCGTTATTTTTGGAAAGGATATGACCCGGGAGACTTGGAGTTCAAGCCAGGGAAGGTTCGAGGAAGCCAGGAGATAGGAGGGCGCGCCCACCCCCCTGGGCGCACCCCCTGTCCCCTGGGGCCCTCGAGGCTCCCCCGACCGACTTCTTTCGCCTATATAGTCCCATATACCCTAAAACCTTCAAAGGAGAAGATAGATCAGGAGTTCCACCGCCGCAAGCCTCTGTAGCCACCAAAAACCTCTCGGGAGCCCGTTCTGGCACCCTGCCGGAGGGGGAATCCCTTACCGGTGGCATCTTCATCATCCCGGCGTTCTCCATGACGAGGAGGGAGTAGTTCACCCTCGGGGCTGAGGGTATGTACCAGTAGCTATGTGTTTGATCTCTCTATCTCTCTCGTGTTCTCTCTATGGCACGATCTTGATGTATCGCGAGCTTTGCTGTTATAGTTGGATCTTATGATGTTTCTCCCCCTCTACTCTCTTGTAATGAATTGAGTTTTCCTCTTGAAGTTATCTTATCAGATTGAGTCTTTAATGATTTGAGAACACTTGATGTATGTCTTGTCGTGCTTATCTGTGGTGACAATGGGATATCACGTGATCCACTTGATGTATGTTTTGGTGATCAACTTGTGGGTTCTGCCTATGAACCTATTCATAGGGGTTGGAACACGTTTTCATCTTGACTCTCTGGTAGAAACTTTGGGGCACTCTTTGAAGTACTTTGTGTTGGTTGAATAGATGAATTTGAGATTGTGTGATGCATATCGTATAATCATGCCCTCTGTTGGAAAAGGCAGTGCCTAGGAGGTGCTTAGGCACGCCTAGGCGCTAGGCAATGGCCAAACGCCTCGCCTAGGGCATAAATGGAGGTCTAGGCAGGGCAAGCAAGGAATTGCCTACGCAAGCAAGAAATCATGCCATGTACTGCACTAATATGCCAAACGGATTATATTCCAATGGTAGTCGATGGTAATTAACTTATTTATATGCCCTAAACTAATATCAACACCCATATAATAATCACAAATACACTACGAGTAAAAACTATATTACCGCCTAGGCCGCGCCTAGAGCGCTTAGGCACCACCTAGGCACTAGGCGAAGGCCAATCGCCTCACTTACGCCTACCGCTTTCTCCAACCTTGATCATGCCCATGGATACTTGAGGTGACAATGGAGATCTAGGTGACATTAGGGTTTTGGTTGATTTGTGTCTTAAGGTGTTATTCTAGTACGAACTCTTGAATAGATTGATCCAAAAGAATAACTTTGAGGTGGTTTCGTACCGTACCATAATCTCTTCGTTTGTTCTCCGCTATTAGTGGCTTTAGAGTGACTCTTTGTTGCATGTTGAGGGATAGTTATATGATCCAGTTATGTTATTATTGTTGAGAGAACTTGCACTAGTGAAAGTATGAACCCTATGCCTTGTTTCCTATCATTGCAACACCGTTTACGCTCACTTTTACCACTTGTTACCTTGCTGTTTTTATATTTTCAAATTACAAAAACCTATATCTACTATCCATATTGCACTTGTATCACCATCTCTTTGCCGAACTAGTGCACCTATACAATTTACCATTGTATTGGGTGTGTTGGGGACACAAGAGACTCTTTGTTATTTGGTTGCAGGGTTGCTTGAGAGAGACCATCTTCATCCTACGCCTCCCACGGATTGATAAACCTTAGGTCATCCACTTGAGGGAAATTTGCTACTATCCTACAAACATGTGCACTTGCAGGCCCAACAACATCTACAAGAAGAAGGTTGTGTAGTAGACATCAAGCTCTTTTTTGGTGCTGTTGCCGGGAGCAATAGCGTGGGGTTGATATTCTCGTGTGTGCTTGTTTGCTTTCTTCACTAAGTAGATTTTGTTTTTCCTTTTTTTTACTGTTTAGTTGTGGGTGAAACATACAAAAAAAATGAAAGAATGAAAATACAAAAAAAAATATACTTGCCTCTCATGCCTAAAAAAGGGTTTTTCAAAAAGAGAAGTGATTGGAAAGTTATGCATTGAAGAAGTGAGGGTCGACCTCGAGCACTTGTGTTCATGCTCACAGAAACAATGTAGAATTTTTCATGGAAGTTTCTCTGTAAATAATTATCCCCTTGTATATATCCATTGTATTATATAAAAATAATGTGCCAAGCTTTGGTTTTAGTATGATAAGATTGCTTGCTTACTATGTGTAGAACAAAAACAGAAACTTTGGCTGTAGTGCATGAATTTAATTTTTTTACTGGAAAGTCAAATGTGTCTGAAACTTTTTGCACATTACTTCTGTACAAATTGTTCAAATTTTCAAATTTATTTCATAATTTTTGGAGTTACATAAGTTTACTAAACTGCCATATTACTACAGACTGTCCTGTTCTTGACAGATTCTGTTTTTCGTGTGTTGTTTGCTTATTTTGATGCATCTATGGCTAGTATGTAAGGGTATGAACCATAGAGAAGTTGTAATACAGTACGTTTAACACCAATATAGATAAAGAATAAGTTGATTACAGTACCTTAAAGTGGTAGTTTGCTTTATTACACTAACGGATCTCACAAGGTTTTTGTTTAAGTTTTTGTGAATGAAGTGTTTGAAGAACGAGGAGTTACCGATATGAGAAGAATAAAGAGAGACAAGAGTTCAAGCTTGGGGATGCCCAAGGCACCCCAAGTAAATATTTTAAAGAATACTCAAGCATCTAAGCTTGGGGATGCCCCGGTTGGCATCCCATCTTTCTTCTTCGACAGATATCGGTATACCTCGGTTTTTGTTTTGTTTACATGATTTGTGTCCTTTGTGTTTTTATTTTTCTTTAAGAATCATGCTAGTATGAGATATCTCTTCATTTATTTATAGAATACTTCATGTGCTTCACTTATATATTTTAAGTATGATCTTATAGAATTGTTCTTTGTGCTTCACTTAAATCGTTTGAGTGTGGTTTTATAGAATGCTTCGTGTGCATCACTTATATATTTTGAGCTTGGACATTGGTTAGTCTATATTAATTGTAGAATGCTCCATGAACTTCACTTATATCTTTTGTATGAATCATACTATAAATTAAAGTGGGTTTGGAAGAGTGTCAACTTTAGGAATTAGTAATCCCACTATCTTGGAGGGTGTTGAATCTTAGTGTGATATTTATGAAAGTGGATTTGGAAGAGTGTCAACTTTAGTTAGTATTCCACTATTTCGGAAGAGGTTCCAATTGAGTATGAGAACAAAGATGTTATCCATGATGCTACTGAAAACTATTATGAGGGAGGAATATATGCTTGTAGGAGTTGCAATAATATCAAGTTTCCTCTCTATGTGCGTAAAATTTTGAAGTTAAACTTGTTTTGCCTTCCTATGCTAGTTGATTCTTGTTCCTATAAATTGTGTGCTCAAAAAATCCCTAGGCATAGTAAGTGGGTTATATTTAAATGTGCGAGTCATATTCTTCATGATGCTCCTTTTATGTTTCAACTCTTATCTTTTATGTGAGCATCATTGGAATCATCATGCCTAGCTAAAAGGCATTAAAGAAAAGCGCTTGTTGGGAGACAACCCAATATTTACCCTTACTGTTTTTGTGTGTATACATGATTAAGCTACTGTAGTAATCATGTTTTATAGCTTTTGTTTCAATAAAGTGCCAAGTAATACCTTTGGGAAGACTTGGGTGAGAGTTAATGTGATCTTGCTGTAAAAAACAGAAACTTTGCACTCACGAGATTAGCTGTCATTTTTTACAGAAGAGTGCTTGTGAGTTGATTCTTTTTTAAGAACATTAATAGACAAATTACTCACGTCCACCAATTTATTTAATAATTTTTGGAGTAGCAGAAGTATGGTTATTGTTCAGATCATTACAGACTGTTCTGCTTCTGACAGATTCTGTTTTCATCGCATAGTTTGCTTGTTTTCTAGTTTCTATGGCTTATATTTCGCAATATAAATTGTAGAAATGATATGGTACAGTAGGATTTGTGTGAAAACAATTATGAACCTTGTCTTTTACAGCACCAAAGTGAATGGTTTACTCTTTATCATACTAACCTATCTCACGAAGTTCCATTAAGTTTTGTGTGGTTGAAGTTTTCAAGTTTTGGGTGAGATATCGATAGGAGGATAATAAGGAGTGGGAAGACCCTAAGCTTGGGGATTCCCAAGGCACCCCAAGGTAATATTCAAGGAAGACTCAAGCGCCTAAGCTTGGGGATGCCCCGGAAGGCATCCCCTCTTTCGTCTTCAAAACTATCGGTATACCTTACTCGGAGCTATATATTTTTCATCACATGATATGTGTTTTGCTTGGAGCGTATTTTCAATTTTTCTTTCTGTTTTAATAAAATCATTGGATCTTAAATATTGAATAAAAAAAGGAACCCTCCCATGGCTAGTTAATTATTTGACTACTCAGTGTCCTTCACTCATATCTTTTGGAGTAGTTTGTCATTTACTCATGTGCTTGACGTATATCCTATGAGTAAATGGGGGAATGAATTGAATGTCATAAATCTGAATTTATATATGTTTCATATGCTTATAACATGGATAGTAATGACTTCACATATAAAGAGTATGAGGCATAAAAGTTGTTGAGAGTTGACAAACATAGTTTTGGTCATCATTGCAATTAATAGGAAGTAATAAAGAAAGGGAATCTTCACATATCAATATACTATCTTGGACATCTTTTATGATTGTGAACACTCATTAAGTATGACATGCTAAAGAGTTGATGTTGGACAAGGAAGACAACGTAATGGTTTATGTTTTCACACATCTCAGTTAAAGTATATTGTCATGGATCTTCCTAACATATTGAGCTTGCCTTTTCCCCTCATGCTAGACAAATTCCTTGCACCAAGTAGAGATACTACTTGTGCTTCCAAATATCTTTGAACCAAGTTTTTCCATAAGAGTCCACCAACCTACCTATGGATTGAGTAAGATCCTTCAAGTAAGTTGTCATCGGTGTAAGCAATAAAAATTGCTCTCTAAATATGTATGATCTATTAGTGTGAAGAAAATAAGCTTTATACGATCTTGTTATGGAAGCAATAAAAGCGACGGACTGCATAATAAAGGTCCATATACAAGTGGCAATATAAAGTGACGTTCTTTTGCATTAAGATTTTGTGCATCCAACCATAAAAGCGCATGACAACCTCTGCTTCCCTCTGTGAAGGGCCTATCTTTTACTTTATGTCTTTTATATTATGCAAGAGTCAAGGTGATCCTCACTTTTCCCTTTTTCATTTTATCCTTTGGCAAGCACCCCGTGTTGGAAAGATCCTGATATATATATATATCCAATTGGATGTAAGTTAGCCTGAGCTATTATTGTTGACATCACCTAAAGGTGAATACGTTGGGAGGCGAAATTATAAGACCCTATCTTTCTCAGTGTCCGATTAAAACTCCATAACTACAAGTATTGTGTGACTGTTAGTAATTGTAGAAGACTATATGATAGTTGAGTATGTGGACTTGCTGAAAAGCTTTATTCTTGACTCTTTCCGATGTTATGATAAATTGCAATTGCTTCAATGACTGAGATTATAGTTTGTTAGTTCTCAATGAAGTTTCCGAACCATACTTGACATTGTGAATAGATTATTACTTGATCATGAAAAGTTTTATGAGATAAGCTACTATTATGACACATAATGATGCTAGAAAGGTGATTGAAATTATCATTGATCAATCTTGTGCACCTGCTAGCATTCACACTTCATAAATTATTTCTTTTATCATTTACCTACTCGAGGACGAGTAGGAATTAAGCTTGGGGATGCTAATATAATTTAAATAGCATTCATGCTATTTTATTATCTGTTGTGAATGATTACGGGCTTTATTACACACTTTTATATTACTTTTGGGACTAACCTATTAACCGGAGGCCCAGCCCACATTGCTGTTTTATTGCCTGTTTCAGTATTCGAAGAAAAGGAATATCAAACGGAGTCCAAACGGAATGAAACCTTCGGGAGCGTGATTTTTGGAAAGGATATGACCCGAGAGACTTGGAGTTCAAGCCAGGGAAGGTTCGAGGAAGCCAGGAGATAGGAGGGCGTGCCCACCCCCCTGGGCGCGCCCCCTGTCTCCTGGGCCCCTCGAGGCTCCCCCGACCGACTTCTTTCGCCTATATAGTCCCATATACCCTAAAACCTTTGGAGAAGAAGATAGATTGGGAGTTTTGCCGCCGCAAGCCTCTATAGCCACCAAAAACCTCTCGGGAGCCCGTTCTGGCACCCTGTCGGAGGGGGAATCCCTTACCGGTGGCCATCTTCATCATCCCGGCGCTCTCCATGACGAGGAGGGAGTAGTTCACCCTCGGGGCTGAGGGTATGTACCAGTAGCTATGTGTTTGATCTCTCTCTCTCTCTCGTGTTCTCTCTATGGCACGATCTTGATGTATCACGAGCTTTGCTATTATAGTTGGATCTTATGATGTTTCTCCCCCTCTACTCTCTTGTAATGAATTGAGTTTTCCTCTTGAAGTTATCTTATCAGAGAACACTTGATGTATGTCTTGCCGTGCTTATCTGTGGTGACAATGGGTATCACGTGATCCACTTGATGTATGTTTTGGTGATCAACTTGCGGGTTCCGCCCATGAACCTATGCATAGGGGTTGGCACGCGTTTTCGTCTTGACCCTCCAGTAGAAACTTTGGGGCACTCTTTGAAGTACTTTGTGTTGGTTGAATAGATGAATTTGAGATTGTGTGATGCATATCGTATAATCATGCCCATGGATACTTGAGGTGACAATGGAGTATCTAGGTGACATTAGGGTTTTGGTTGATTTGTGTCTTAAGGTGTTATTCTAGTACGAACTCTTGAATAGATTGATCCGAAAGAATAACTTTAAGGTGGTTTCGTACCCTACCATAATCTCTTCGTTTGTTCTCCGCTATTAGTGGATTTGGAGTGACTCTTTGGTGCATGTTGAGGGATAGTTATATGATCCAGTTATGTTATTATTGTTGAGAGAACTTGCACTAGTGAAAGTATGAACCCTATGCCTTGTTTCCTATCATTGCAACACCGTTTACGCTCACTTTAACCACTTGTTACCTTGCTGTTTTTATATTTTCAGATTACAAAAACCTATATCTACTATCCATATTGCACTTGTATCACCATCTCTTCGCCGAACTAGTGCACCTATACAATTTACCATTGCATTGGGTGTGTTGGGGACACAAGAGACTCTTTGTTATTTGGTTGCAGGGTTGCTTGAGAGAGACCATCTTCATCCCACGCCTCACACGGATTGATAAACCTTAGGTCATCCACTTGAGGGAAATTTGCTACTGTCCTACAAACCTATGCACTTGCTGGCCCAAAAACGTCTACAAGAAGAAGGTTTTGTAGTAGACATCAATGATCAAGAACAAGTACCCACTGCCGATGATCAATGATTCGTTTGACCAGTTGCAAGGAGCTAAAGTATTTTCCAAGATCGATCTGCGATCAGGATATCATCAACTGAAGATTCGAGAGCAGGATATACCTAAGACAGCTTTTACCACAAGGTATGGGCTATATGAGTATACCGTTATGTCATTTGGTCTGACTAACGCGCCTGCCTATTTCATGAACATGATGAACAAGGTATTTATGGAGTTTTTGGACAAGTTCGTTGTGGTGTTCATTGATGATATATTGGTCTACTCGAAGAATGAAGAGGAGCATAAGGAACATTTGTGTTTGGTTCTTGAGAAGCTCAGAGAACACCAGTTATATGCCAAGTTCAGCAAATGTGAGTTTTGGTTGAAGGAAGTTGGATTCCTTGGGCATGTTATATCTAGAGAAGGAATAGCAGTAGACCCCACCAAGGTTGTT
The DNA here is from genome assembly GCF_018294505.1 of Triticum aestivum. NCBI lineage: Eukaryota > Viridiplantae > Streptophyta > Magnoliopsida > Poales > Poaceae > Triticum > Triticum aestivum. The sequence continues at coordinate 22,618,908 of NC_057804.1, read as the reverse complement.
TATGTGACTAAATGGGTAGCACCTACGTCAGTTGGAGAGATCAGGAGTTTTCTTGGACTCGCAGGATATTACCGGAGGTTCATTGAGAATTTCTCGTCGTGGACTTGGAGCAGTGCTTATGTAGGAGGGAAGAGTTGTTTCTTATGCCTCACGACAGCTTAAACCGCATGAGCAAAATTATGCTACACATGACTTGGATTTAGCAGCCGTTGTGCATGCGTTGAAGACATGGAGACATTTTCTCATCGGAAACCATTGTGAGGTGTACACGGATCACAAGAGTTTGAAATACATTTTCATGTAGAAGGAGTTGAATCTCAAGTAGAGGAGATGGTTGGAGCTCATTAAGGATTATGACATGAAGTTGCACTATCATCCCGGAAAGGCTAACATAGTAGCCGATGCGTTGAGTCGCAAGAGTTATGTTAATACACTCATGACCGAAGGATTACCTAAGGAGTTAGCAGAGGAACTTCGAGAGTTATGTTTGGAAATAGTTCCAAGAGGTTATGTAGCAGCATTGGAAATTCAGTCTACCTTTTTGGATAAGATCAGAGAAGCCCAGAAAACTGACAAGGAGATTGTCGAGATAAAGGAAAGGATGAGCAAAGGAAAGGCCAAAGGATTTCGCGATGATGAGCATGATACCTTATGGTTTGAGGATCGCGTATATGTGCCTAATGACCCTGAGATCAGGAAGTTGATTCTGCAGGAGGCCCATGATTCACCGTATTCGATTCACCCCGAAAACACTAAGATGTATGTGGATTTGAAGGAGAGTTTCTGGTGGACCGGAATGAAGAAAGATATTGCCAAGTATGTAGCAGTATGATACGTCCATATTGCATCATGCTTTTATATCAATATTTATTGCATTATGGGCTGATATTACACATTATATCTCAATACTTATGGCTATTCTCTCTTATTTTACAAGGTTTACCATGAAGAGGGGGGATGCCGGCAGCTGGAATTCTGGCTGGAAAAGGAGCAAAGTTGGAAACCTATTCTGCACAACTCCAAATGTCCTGATACTCCACGAAACAACTTTTTGGATTTAATAAGAAATTATGAGCAAAAGAAATAGGCCGGGGGCCACACCCTGTCTAGGAGACAGGGGGCGCGGCCCCCTATCTCCTGGGCCCCCTGGTGGGCCTCTGGCATTCATCTTCTGCTATATGAAGGGTTTTCCCCTGGAAAAAATCGTGGGCAAGCTTACGGGACGAAACTCCGCCGCCACGAGGCGGAACCTTGGCAGAATCAATCTAGGGCTCTGGCGGAGCTGTTCTGCCAGGGACACTTCCCTCCGGGAGGGGGAAATCATCACCAATGTCATCACCAACGATCCTCTCATCGAGAGGGGGTCAATATCCATCAACATCTTCACCAGCACCATCTCATCTCAAAACCCTAGTTCATCTCTTGTATCCAATCTTGTATCAAAACCACAAATTGGTACCTGTGGGTTGCTAGTAGTGTTGATTAGTCCTTGTAGTTGATACTAATTGGTTTACTTGGTGGAAGATCATATGTTCAGATCCCTCATGCATATTATTACCCCTCTGATTATGAACATGAATATGCTTTGTGAGTAGTTATGTTTGTTCCTGAGGACATGGGTGAAGTCTTGCTATTAGTAGTCATGTGAATTTGGTATTCGTTCGATATTTTGATGAGATGTATGTTGTCTCTCCTCTAGTGGTGTTATGTGAATGTCGACTACATGACACTTCACCATTATTTGGGCCTAGAGGAAGGCATAGGGAAGTAATAAGTACATGATGGGTTGCTAGAGTGACAGAAGCTTAAACCCTAGTTTATGCGTTGCTTTGTTAGGGGTTGATATGGACCCATATGTTTAATGTTGTGGTTAGGTTTACCTTAATACTCCTTTTTGTAGTTGCGGATGCTTGCAATAGGGGTTAATCATAAGTGGGATGCTTGTCCATGTTAGAGTAGTACCCAAGTGTTGGTCCACCCACATATCAAACTATCAAAGTACTGGCTTGCCTTATGAACGTGATGAAAACTAGCTTGACGATAATTCCCAATGTGTCCTCGGGAGCTCCTTCCTCATTATTAGAATTTGTTCAGGCTTATCCTTTGCTACATAAAGTATTGGGCCACCTTGCTGCACTTTATTTACTTTATTTACTTTTTGCTCATTATTATTTATCTTATCACGAAGCTATCTATTTCCTACTATTTCAGTGCTTGCAGAGAAAACCTTACTGAAAACCGCTTATCATTTCCTTATGCTCCTCGTTGGTTTCGACACTCTTACTTATCGAAAGGAATACGATAGATCCCCTACACTTGTGGGTCATCAAGATTCTTTTCTGGCGCCGTTGCCGGGGAGCATAGCGCTCTTGGTGAGTGGAACTTGGTAAGGAAACATTTATATAGTGTGCTGAAATTTTCTGTTACTTGCCACTATGGAAACTAATCCTTTGAGAAGCTTGTTTTGGGTATCTTCACCCCAACTAGAAGAGCAAAGAGATGCTCGTCAACCTACTAAACCTTATGAAAATATTCACTTTGAGATTCCTTCGGGTATGATAGAAAAACTGCTAGCTAATCCTTTTGCAGGAGACGGAACATTGCATCCCGACTTACACCTTATCTTTGCGGATGAAGTTTGTGGACTATTTAAGCTTGCAGGTATTCCCGATGATGTTGTCAAAAGGAAGGTCTTCCCTTTATCTTTGAAGGGAGATGCAATGACATGGTATAGGCTATGTGATGATACGAGATCTTGGAATTATAAGCGATTGAAGTTGGAATTTCACCAGAAGTTCTATCCTATGCATCTTGTTCATCGTGATCGTAACTACATATATAATTTCTGGCCTCGCAAAGGAGAAAGCATCGCTCAAGCTTGGGGGAGGCTTAAGTCAATGTTATATTCATGCCCCAATCATGAGCTCGCTCGGGAAATGATTATTCAGAATGTTTATGCTCGGCTTTCTCTTGATAATCGCAACTTGCTCGATACTTCCTGTGCTGGTTCCTATAAGCTGAAGACTATTGATTTCAAATGGGACTTATTGGAAAGAATTAAACGCAACTCTGAAGATTGGGGTTCCGACGATGGTAAGGAGTCGGGTATGACACCTAAGTTTGATTGTGTTAAATCTTTCATGGATACCGATGCTATCCGTGGATTTAGCTCTAAGTATGGACTTGACTTTGAGATAGTAGCTACTTTTTGTGAAACTTTTGCTACTCACGTTGATCTCCCTAAAGAGAAGTGGTTTAAATATAATCCTCCTGTTGAAGTGAAAGTAGTTGCACCTATTACGGTCGAAGACAAGACTATTACATATAGTGATCCTATTATTCCTACTGCTTATGTTGAAAAACCTCCTTTTCCTGTTAGGATAAAAGATCATGTTAAAGCTTCGACTATTGTTCGTAAGAGTAATACTAGGACTTATACACCTCCTGAGAAAATTAATGTTGAACCTGGTATTGCTATGATTAAAGATCTCTTGGATGAGGATTTAGATGGGCATGTTATATCTTTCCACTACAAAAAAAAGACACATCCGTGACATTTTGGGCCGAACGAATTTTTTTTCTGTCATACATATGACACATCTATGACGATAATTGTGACAAAACCCGGTATCATCATAGATGTGGTGGGCTCCTACTTCTATGACAAAAAATCATGACAGAAAATGGGCTTTTCGTCCTGGGCGGGCTGGAGATGCAGCTGCATGACATTCTTTGGGCCGTCCATGACGGAAAAAACCGTGGTAGAAGCGAGGGATAGGAAAATTTCGGGGAGTTGCCGGTTACGGTGGGAGGTCGGTGGCCGAGCGATGCGCGTTTCTCTTATGCACGTACGCGCGTGTGTGGGATGCGTTGGCTCTAACTGAACCCGAGCGAGGCGTTGGGCTCTAACTGAACCCGAGCGATTGCATTGCAGGCTACGCATTACTGAACCCGAGCGATCGATCGATGGCTGTTAACTGAACCCGATGGAGCGATTCCTTCGCTACTGCTGCTAACTAAAGCTGATCGATTGGATGAACAGTGAGCGTTGCGGGGGGGGGGGGGGGGGGTTGGATGAACAGGACCCCGTGGTGTGGAGAGCTGGATGAACAGTAGACGGTGGAGGGGTGGCCGTGGAGGGGTGGTTGAACAGGACCCCGTGGTGTGGAGGGCTGGATGAACAGTAGACGGTGGAGGGGTGGTTGAACAGTAGCCAGTGGAGTAGCGCGCGGTGGAGGCTGGATGAACAGGAGCCCGTGGAGGCTGGAGGAGGTCGACGGTAGCCCGTGGAGGCTGGAGGAGGTCGACGGTGGAGATGAACAGTATCCGGTGGAGTCCCGTTTTGCGGTACGCCACACCCCTCTCGATGAATAGGACCCCCGTTTCAACCGTAGCACTCCAACACAAGTCTGTCTCATCCATTTTGCGGTACGCCACACCCCTCCCGATCAACAGGACCCCCGTTTTGACCATAGGACGTCCGTTTCCTCCATTTTGCAGTACGCCACACCCCTCCCGATCAACAGGACCCCCGTTTCGACCGTAGGAGGTCTGTTTCCTCCGTTTTGCGGTACGCCACACCGCTCCCGATCAAAAGGACCCTCGTTTCGACCGTAGGAGGTCCGTTTCCTCTGTTTTGCGGTACGCCACACCCCTCCCGATCAACAGGACCCCGTTCCGAACGTAGGAGGCCATTTCCTCCGTTCTGCGGTACGCCAGGCCTCGTTTCCATCGCCTATTCCGTCCAAGCCCTCCCGATGAACACAACCACGAATTCCATTCTGACCCAGCCGGTTGGCTCCCCATGAACACGACGACGACGTTGTTTCTCCGTTCCGACCCAGCCATGTATGTATGCGCGAGTAGGCATTCGAGACCCTGCCCGTATGTACGTACGTGGTCGTATTTTTTTTCTTGCACCGTCGCCGTTGTACGTACGTGTGCATGCTACGTGTGCGCCTCTACATCGACACGTGCGCGCCTCTACTACAACACGTGCGTGCCTCTACATCGACCAGTATGTACGTACACTTTCGCGACCAAAATGACAAAGCTACGTACGCTTCGACCAGGTGGGTTCCGACTGTCAGGCACTTCCTTGCCTGCGAAGATGTAGCTGGTGGGTCCCAGCAGTCAGGGGGCGGATCGTTTTGGTTTTTTTTTGCCCGGACGCACTTCCTTGCGTGCGAAGATGTAGCTGGTGGGTCCCAGCAGTCAGGGGGGAAATGTTTTTTTCGCGAAATACTGGTGGCCCGTCCGGTGGGTCCCTACTGTCAGGTGGAAGAATAATTATTTTGCACGTAATAAGGAGGCACTTCCTTGCAGCCGCCGTGGACCCAGCTGTCAGCCTCTCCACGCATAGTACTCTTCCGATGGAAGTCGATCGTTAACCACATTGACCATGCCGCGCCGAGAGCACCATGGCGGTGGACGATGGCGAGGCCTAGGAAGAGGACGACGCGAAGCCGGGGAAGACGCAGCAGTGGATGCCCATGCAAAGAGGAGTACGAGGGTGAGGCTGCCATCGCCGCAAAATAACAGGGGGTGTGGGTGAGTAGAGGGATGGCCTGGCCAGCGGTGGGAGTGGTAGGGGGCGGTGAGGCCTCCGCGGCATCATAGCCGGCCACGGGAGGCAGGAGCACGCGGCATGACCGGCGCTGCTTTGGGCGGCTGGAGCACGAAGACCAGAGGTTGAAGAAGCACTACGGCCGTTGGATGGACATCGTACGGTCACCGGAGCTAGAGTCGTTCATATTGACTAAGTTGACAAAGCCCTCCGTCCCCGTCAACTTAGTAGGCCCACAAGTCAGCCTGCCACTATACTGGGTCCCAGCTAACTGGGAAAGTATTCATTTTTTTGCTTCCTTGCGTGCAAAGATATAGCTGTGGGTCTGAGCTGTCAGCGGTGGTAACGTTTTTTTCGCGAAATACAGAGGCCCTTTCGGTGGGTCCCTGATGTCAGGTGGAGGAATCATTATTTTGCGCCTAATAAGGAGGCATTTCCTTGCGTGCAGCCATGGACCCAGTTGTCGGCCTCTCCACATACAGTCCACTTCAGATGATGTCGGTCGTTGGCCATGTTGACCAGGCCGCGCCGAGAGCACCAGGGCGGTGGACGACGGCGAGGCCTAGGAAGGGAATGACACGGAGGCAGGGAAGACACGGCAGTTGTTTCCCACGCGGAGGGGAGTACGACTGTACGAGGGTTTACTGGTTCGTCTGTCGTCGCTGGAGAATAACAGCAGGTGTGGGTGAGTAGAGGGATGGCTAGGCCAGCGATGGGAGTACGGTGGGGCGGTGAGGCCTGCGCGGCAGCACAGCCGGCTGCGGGGAGGAGGGAGCAAGCAGTCCCGCGGGCGCTTGTTTGAGCGGCTGGAGCAGGAAGAGCAGAGATTGAAGAAGCATGACGGTCGTTCGATGGAACCTTTTTTTAGGAAAGCCTCAAATCTGTGGAAAACAGCATACAGCCAATCTGCCATTATTTCTAATAATTTACAGCCCATTTGCTAATTCTTCAGGGTTTTTTTGGAGCCCATATTCTTTTTGTTAGCATTACAGCCCATATTGTGGCCACGGTTAAAAAATTATACGAAATTTTGCATATTTCGGTGCTGTCCGAACTGTTTTTAATCCCAAAATTTCGACTCACATTCAAACTAATTTTAAAAATGTATATCAATATAAAATCCAACAAATTCTCCACGCATAAAAATTAATGTAATTTAAAATCTCGAAATGAAAAAAAGATATTTGAAACTAATTGTCGGTTTGATGTGTTTTAAAAATGTACAGCCCATTTCTCATCACTGATAGGCCATTTTCTCGGCTAGCCGAATGAAGCTCTCCTCGTCTTGAAAGATTTGCAGCCCAACAGGCCTGACAAAGCGACTTACTTGGCAAATCACAAAAAAACTGGGCAGTGGCCTTGGACCCAGTTGTCAGCCTCTCCACATACAGTACTCTTCCGATGGAAGTCGGTCGTTGACCACATTGACCACGCCGCGCCGAGAGCACCATGGCAGTGGACGACGGCGAGGCCTAGGAAGGGGACGACACGGAGCCGGGGAAGATGCGGTAGTGGATGCCCACGCGGAGAGGAGCACGAGGGTTCACTGGTTCGGCTGCGGTGTGAGGCTTCCGTCGCCGCAGAATAACAGGGGGAGTGGGTGAGTGGAGGGATGGCCTGGTCAGCGCTGGGAGTAGTATGGGGACGGTGAGGCCTCCGCGGCAGCACAGCCGACCACGGGAGGCAGGAGCATGCAGCACGACCGGCGCTGCTTTGGGCGGCTGGGGCAAGAAGACCAGAGGTTGAAGAAGCACTACGGCCGTTGGATGGACATCGTTGACCACGCTGCGCCGAGAGCACCAGGGAGGTGGACGACAGCGAGGCCTACGAAGGGAACTACACGGAGCCGGGGAAGACACGGAAGTGGCTGCCCACACGGTGGAGAGTACGAGGGTTGACTGGTTCGGCTGTCGTCGCCGAAAAATAACAGGAGGTGTGGGTGAGTAGAGGGATAGAAAGGATAGGGATGCGAGTATGATGGGGCTGTGAGGCCTGCCCGGCAGCACTGCCGGCCATGGGAGGCGGGAGCAGGCAGTTCCGACGGTGGTGGTTTGGGCGGCTGGGGCAGGAAGATCAGAGACTGAAGAAGCACGATTGTCATTAGATTGACATCTAACGGTCTGACGCTGGTAGAGTCGATTGTTGACTAAGTTTCTTTTTTGCGAAACCTTGTGTACGCATGAACTTGGTAGGCCCACAAGTTAGCCTCCAAATTTGTGGCAGACAACATAAAGCCCATTTGCTATTTTTTATAATTTGCAGCCCATTTGCTAATTCTTAAGTAATTTATTACAGCCCATTTCTGCCCAGGACCACGGTAAAGTTCAACCTTATTTTGCATATTTCGGTGGAGTCCGAACTGTTGTAATCCCGAAATGATAAACATTTTTTTAAGAACTTATTGATTTGCCAAAAAATCGTTTTGTTTTTGTGAGCAAATAAGACGTGGGACAATTGAGTTGGTTTAAGGAAAAACCAGTGGTAAAAAATCAGCGCTGGGTGGGAAAAAACAACAAAAATATGAAAAGGGAATTTCATGTGTTTTCAATATAATGATACGTGTATATGAACTAGTAAAACTATAGGTAGAGATTAGAAAACGGATGTAGGACATGCATTTCAAGAGGAAAATAGAACTGGGTTGTGTGTTTGATTCAGTAAAAAAACTTCCTGTGGATGTTGTAAGACAAAATATAACTAACGTTGGCGGGCCAGAAGCCAGTAGATACCTGTTGGATCTTTGTGCCCCGTTGTTGGTGTCAAAACCGGCGGATCTCGGGTAGGGGGTCCCGAACTGTGCGTCTAGGCGGATGGTAACAGGAGACAAGGGACACGATGTTTTACCCAGTTCGGGCCCTCTTGATAGAGGTAAAACCCTACGTCCTGCTTGATTGATATTGATGATGTGGGTATTACAAGAGTAGATCTACCACGAGATCAAGGAGGCTAAACCCTAGAAGCTAGCCTATGGTATGATTGTTGTTATCGTTGTTGTGTCCTACGGACTAAAACCATCTGGTTTATATAGACACCGGAGAGGGCTAGGGTTACACAGAGTCGGTTACAATGGTAGGAGATCTACATATCCGTATCGCCAAGCTTGCCTTCCACGCCAAGGAAAGTCCCATCCGGACACGAGACGAAGTCTTCACTCTTGTATCTTCATAGTCTTGGAGTCCGGCCGATGATGATAGTTCGGCTATCCGGACACCCCCTAGTCCAGGACTCCCTCAGTAGCCCCTGAACCAGGCTTCAATGACGACGAGTCCAGCGCGCATATTGTCTTCGGCATTGCAAGGCGGGTTCCTTCTCCGAATAGTTTGTAGAAGATTGTGAACACCAGGATAGTGTCCGGCTCTGCAAAATAAATTGCACATTCCACCGTAGAGAGAATAATATTTACACAAGTTCAATCTGCTGACGTATTTCGTGGCGTGACGTCACACCACAACCAAGCCTTTACTTGAATCGTTTTTATTATACCGCCTCAGCGCGTTTAGCGAAGCGGTTTCCTTGGCACGTCTTGTCGAAGCAGAGATCGTGTTCCCCTTATTCCGGGATTCTCATCAATACGGACGTGGGTAACCCAACCGCGCCATTGATTGCGGCGCTTGGGAGAAAAGCGAGTTTTACCAGGCCGTGGGGACGCATAGTTTCGTCCGCCCATATATAAGGGGATAAGGATCCACCTTTTTACCTACGCCTTCTTCCTCCTTTGCTTATCCATCTCCGCGCACTCGAGCTCCAGCGCCCAAGTTCGCACATCTCACCTCAACCTCCTCCAACTATGTCCGGAGCGGGAGGCAAGTGGATGGCCTCCTCCGTTACGGAGGGGCACATCAAGAAGCTGCGCGGCGCCGGATATCTGTCCAGCGACATCGCGCACCGGCTCCCCGACGAGGGGCAGCCCATCCCCACCCCCAGGCCCCATGAGAGGGTAGTATTCCTTACCCATTTCCTCCGCGGACTGGGCTTCCCACTTCACCCCTTTGTCCGGGGGCTCATGTTCTACTACGGCCTGGATTTCCATGATCTGGCCCCGAATTTTATCCTCAACATCTCGGCGTTTATCGTCGTGTGCGAGGCCTTCCTCTGCATCCAGCCCCACTTCGGCTTGTGGCTCAAGACCTTCAATGTCTAGCCGAAGGTTGTGAAGGGGAGTCAAGCGGAGTGCGGAGGCGCCATGGTGGGCAGGATACCCAACGTCACTTGGCTCGAGGGCGCCTTCGTGGAAACCATCAAGGGGTGGCAATCGGGGTGGTTCTACATCACCGAGCCGCGTGACCCTAAATGGGCAGCGGCCCCCGAATTCAGATCTGGCATCCCCACATGGCTCACCTCTTGGAAAGAGAGTGGCCTGACTTGGGGCGATTCGGAGGAGCTGACTGGACTCAAAGCCTGCATCCAGAAGCTGGTGGACAAGAAGCTCAAGATTGTCAACGTAGTCCAGGTCATGCTCATCCGCCGGATCCTCCCGTGCCAACAATGGGCCTTTAAATTGTGGGAGTTCGATCCGGCTCAGCACCGAACCTTGAGCGGGCTCTTCGACACTAGGTACGAAGATGCCTGGAAGGTGCTGTTTAAGGGCGCCGAAGCTCCCGCATCCGCTACCGAAGATCGCGGATTCCACTCGCAGCGCCAGGCTAGTGAGGTAAGCGATTCTACCCTTTATGGGATACTTGTTTTTCATAGTTTGACTCCATGCGGGATCTAAACTCCCTCTCCTTTGACAGGACTGGCTGGAGAAGGCCGAGCAGACTAACTGTCCGGCCCCTTGCCAGAAGACCCAGTGGATGCCCGTTTAGCGGGGCTGCTGGTTCCGGCACCCCATGTGGTGCCGGAGAAGAAGGCCAAGAAGGAGGCCACGGGCACTCGAAAGAGTTCCCGTTTTTAGGTGTCCGATGACTCCGAGGCGGACTCCTCCCCCGAGGACGAGGAGAAGGAAAAGGCCTCTCCCCCAGCGGGGGAGGGAAGAAAAGGAAGGCCTCCCCAGCGAGGGAGGCCGAAGGGTCCAAGAAGGGAAGGACTCTTCCCCCGGACTGTTCCGCCAACGCCGGTGACGACGACGAGGATTGGCATCCAAGGGCCAAGCCCCTGGCGAGATCGTAAGTATCTGGACTCCCGAATGACTTCATGATTTTTCTTTTTGCCACGTGGTGTCTTTCTAACGCCGCATACAACCCTGCAGTCCGCCCAAGGACGATCTTCCCGATTCGTCGAGCGGGTCCTTGGGCTTGTCGGATGTGAACAGTACTTCACTTCCAACCGCCTCCTCTCCCCGTGACGCTGACGACGCCGGGGTGGGATCCCAGAGAGGGACCCACCCGGAGGAGGAGGACCCGGAGGTGCCACAGGGCGACCTCCCGGACTTCATGCCGGACCCCGCATCGGAACCTGCAGTGGTTCCGGAGTCCGGCGGGCGGCCCCTTCGTAAGAAGGGCAAGACCGTGGCACCGGCGGCCTCCGTCCAACCGAAGGCGCCGGATAACTTGCTGGAGGCGCTCAACGGCGCTTCCATCAAGGAGGAGCACCACACTGTCATGAGTGCGGTGATTCAGAAGGTCCAGCTCGCCAAAAGCGGGCTGACCGAAGCCTGCAGCAGCCTTCTATCAGGCTTTGAGGTAAGAATATTAATATATGTAAAATAGTACCGCATAGACAGTAGCCCCTGATGCTCGGTTCGGTGTTCAGAAAGAAAAGCCGGACTGAGGATCTAAAAAGATATACGCAGGAGTCTTAATAAATATGTCAATATGGGATTGCAGGCTGCGCTGCTGACCTCTGCCGCACTGACTGCGGAGGTCAATGCTTTGAAGCAAAGCCTCGAGCGGTCCGAGAACGAGCTCGGCCGTGCCAAGAAGCAGCTCGAGGACAAGGAAGGTGAGTAACACCTTATTAAAGTTGTACCTTACAGAAAAGGATTTGGTTGCAATATAAATGACAAGGATAACGTGGGTACTTCAGGGGCCACGAACGAGGTGGCGACCTTGAAGGAGGCGGTGTCCGCGGCCGAACGTAATGCGGCCGTGGAGCGTGCTGGGCGAGAGAAGCATGAGGCGCGGGTGGCGGAGGTACAGCAAGAGCTCCAGGCTCTCATGGAAAAGCATGAGGGTTTGGAGCGCGACTCGAAGACTCGAGAGTCCGAGCTTGCATCGGCTCTTGAGAATGCCAAAGCCGCTAAGGCCGAAGCCCACAAGGCCCTTCAGGAGATCGAGGCGTTGAAGAAAATAGCGGCGGGTAAGGCATTTTTCATGCAAAGCAAGCATGTGAATGTGAATTACCTGTTACTTACCCGAATTCGGAGCTCTCCAGGAGCGTTCGCAGATCTGCCCCGCAGCGTGTCCGATGCTGCCGCTTTCTACAGGGCCGAGGAGGGGAGCTCGACGGAGAAGGTCTTCTGGTCTCAGTATGCTGAGGCCGGACATCCGGTGCCCCTTAGCGACCAGCTGAAGCAGCTGGTCGAGCTCCACAAGGTGGCCGAACAGGCCATGAAGGGCCTCATAGTTCGGCTTTGGCCCGATGAGGCCATGCCTGGGAGCTACTTCGGCCTGGTGCGGCGGCTGGTGGATGCTTGTCCATGGGTTGAGGTCATCAAGCGATCCGCCTGTATTGAAGGTGCCCGTCGGGCCCTTGCCCGTGCTAAGGTGCACTGGGGCAAGATGGATGCTGAGAAGCTTGTGACGGACGCGCCACCGCCGGGCAAGGAGTATCGCACGCCCGAGATGTATTACAAGAGTGTCCTGAAGGGTGCCCGCACTATTGCGGGTGAGTGCTCCAATAATGTAATATTTGAGTAGACTCGCATTTTGTTATCCTGTGCGCTGAAAACTTTGTTCATATGCGCTAAGCAACGCTTGTTGATTTAAAATATTACCTTCTGTGCGGCTGTTTATCAAATCTGAGAGATGGCAAGTCGTCGGCTTCAGCCCCCATGCCGCGAGTGCTGGGGTGTTCGGGATAAATTTGAGCACTCTTGTTCCCATATTTGGGTCCATCTAGGGAGGCGCTCAACACAACGAACTAGGCAACCGGACTTATAATGCTTGAACACTCTCACTTAGCCATAGAATTCTATAATTTTAAATTTCGGCGAAGCCCCTAGTGATCGGAAGGCCGAGTTCGGGGCGCTATCCACGCCTGGGCCGGACAAAGCCGGTTCCTCGCTCTAAGCGGCATAAGTCTTTAGGGACTCGAAAAAACCTCTCGAACAGCGACCGGCTCTCGCCTCATCATGTCGGTCAGTTTTAGCTTTCTCCACTGAGGCGCTCGCCCAGCTCAACCGGGGCGCAATCGCAGTGGTTCTCCCAGTGCTACCTTAGCCGATAGAACGGAACGTAAGGTACCAAAACATGGGAGCCGGGCAAACCCAACTATTGACCCAAGACATGATTCGGAGCCGATGCATATAATGCTATAAGTTCGGGGTGCCGCACTTGTGAAAGTGTTCGGACTTATCACACCATAATGTGGGGAACTTAAGCCCCTGGTGTATTTAGCCGTACCAAAGTGTACGGATGCGGCATGTCATAAATGAACATATGTATAAGAAAGAAATGCAATTAAAAGCAAAAAGGTGCTGCATTGTTTATTCAAGAAATACTGCCATGAATGCAGGACGATACAAATAGTGCGATAAGCAAGGGATGGGACTATTAAACGTGTCCCCCTCCAGGGGTAGGCTGCGGAATGGTGTATAAAATAGATTTAGTGCTCATAATGGAGACCACCTGGATATTCGTCGTAGCCTTTCTCCTTCCCTGGCTGTTGCATCGTGAGTTCGGCCGTTCTAATGCCGGACAGGGCCTCTGGTGAACGAAGTCCTGTGGGTAAGAAAAAAAGGAAAAAAAAGAATGACACACTTGGGAGCCCCTGATGTGGTTGAGCCGCATTCTGGGCCTGTCGTGGTCGTGCCCCTTCCCCTATGCCCATGGTATCTCCAGAGCGTAATGATGTACGCGAAGGACCAGTCTTGCGATCTTGCGAGGGCTGGGGTTGGGGCCGCATTGCTACGCGTGCTCGGAACGTGCCAGGTGGTCTTGTTGTAGGTTACTCCGGGCGCGTTTAGCCGTGTCCGGTCGCTTAACGGCCGGACTCGAGAATTGCCTTAAGAGGCTGCATTGTACTTCTGCCGCGAGAGCCGCTGTATGTTCCTCCGTTCGGAGGGAGCGTTCGGTGTTTCCGTTGACCGTGATGACTCCTCGAGGGCCTGGCATCTTGAGCTTGAGGTATGCGTAGTGCGGCACCGCGTTGAACTTTGCAAACGCGGTTCGTCCGAGCAGAGCATGATAGCCGCTGCGGAACGGAACTATGTCGAAGATTAACTCCTCGCTTCGGAAGTTATCCGGGGATCCGAAGACCACTTCCAGTGTGACTGAGCCCGTACAATTGGCCTCTACACCTGGTATGACGCCTTTGAAGGTCGTCTTTGTGGGTTTAATCCTTGAGGGATCTATGCCCATCTTGCGCACTGTGTCCTGATAAAGCAGGTTCAGGCTGCTGCCGCCGTCCATCAGGACTCTGGTGAGGTGAAATCCATCGACGATTGGGTCTAAAACCAATGCGGCGAATCCGCCATGGCGGATGCTGGTGGGGTGGTCCCTTCGATCAAAAGTGATCGGGCAGGAGGACCATGGGTTGAACTTCGGGGCGACTGGCTCCATCGCGTATACGTCCCTGAGTGCACGCTTCCGCTCCCTCTTGGGTATGTGGGTTGCGTATATCATATTCACCGTCCGCACTTGTGGGGGAAAACCCTTCTGTCCTCTATTGTTCGGCGGTCGGGTCTCTTCTTCGTCATCGCTATGCAGCCCCTTGCCATTGTTTTCGGCAATTAGCTTGCCTGCCTGCTTGAATACCCAACAGTCCCTGTTGGTGTGGTTGGCTGGCTTTTCGGGGGTGCCGTGTATCTGGCACGAGCGATCGAGTATTCGGTCCAAATTGGACGGACCCGTAGTAGTTCTTTTGAATGGCTTCTTCCGCTGACCGGGTTTGGAGCCTCTGAATCCGGCGTTGACTGCCGTATCCTCATTATTGTCGCCGTTAATGCGGCGTTTGTTCTTGTTGCGACGCGACCTGCCATTGCGGTCCTTGGTATCCGGACTGCCAGAATTTTTGCTGAGGTTGTTGCTGCGGGCTAGCCAGCTGTCCTCTCCCGCGCAGAAGCGGGTCATGAGTGATGTGAGGGCTGCCATGGATTTCGGCTTTTCCTGTCCCAGGTGCCGGGCAAGCCACTCGTCGCGGATGTTATGTTTGAAGGCCGCGAGGGCCTCCGCATCCGGACAGTCGACGATTTGATTTTTCTTGGTTAAGAACCGTGTCCAGAATTGTCTGGCCGATTCGTCTGGCTGCTGAATTATGTGGCTTAGGTCGTCAGCGTCTGGTGGTCGCACATACGTGCCCTGGAAGTTATCAAGGAATGCGGCTTCCAGGTCCTCCCAACATCCAATTGATTCTGCTGGCAAGCTGTTAAGCCAATGCCGAGCTGGTCCTTTAAGCTTGAGTGGGAGGTATTTGATGGCGTGAAGATCGTCACCGCGGGCCATGTGGATATGAAGGAGATAGTCTTCGATCCAAACCGCGGGGTCTGTTGTGCCATCATAGGATTCAATATTCACGGGTTTAAACCCTTCGGGGATTTGATGATCCATTACTTCATCTGTGAAGCATAGTGGGTGTGCGGCGCCTCTGTATTGGGCTATATCGCGACGAAGCTCCAACGAGCTTTGTCTATTGTGCTCGGCCCGGCCGGACTTACTGTGTCCGGCGCGACGGTTGTCGTCACGTATCATGGGGCGCCCACGCGATCCGTAGATCGATCTTGATTGTCTTGCCTTATCCTCCAATATATCTCGCAAGTCCGGAGCATTCCCCTGTGGCCTTGTGCTTTTCGAGCGATGCCGGGGTACGGTTCTGGTGGAGGGCCTAGAGGCCTCTCTGTCGCGGCCACGAGGTGGCCGGTCAGCCGTATTGTGCTCTGGTGATGCAGGTTTATATGCCTCCTCCTCTAATCGGGGGAGCAACTTGCGTTTGGGGTAGCTTTTGGAGGGGCGTTCGAGCTCATGCTCTTCGGCCGCAAGGACTTCAGTCCATCTGTCGGCTAGCAGATCCTGATCAGCTCTAAGCTGTTGCTGCTTTTTCTTGAGGCTGTTTGCCGTGGCCATAAGCCTGCGTTTAAAACGCTCTTGTTCGACGGGATCCTCAGGCACGACAAATTCGTCGTCGTCGAGGCTTGCCTCGTCTCCGGAGGGAGGCATGTAATTATCGTCCTCTACCTCTTCGTCTGCCGCTCTCTCGTGAGGGCTGGCATCTCCGTCCTCCTGCGCTGAATCTTGCTGGAGGGGGTTGTCTTCGGCACTGTCTGGGGTATTATTGTCTCCGGTGCCGGAATCGCCATTCTTGCTGTGGCGGGATTTAGAGCGGCGTCGCTGACGCCGGCGCTTGGGCTGTTTCTTGGAGGGGTCTTCCTCCGTTGTTCCTTCGCTGTTCCCATCCTTTGGGATATCCACCATGTATATGTCGTATGACGAGGTGGCTTTCCAGTGCCCGGTAGGCGCTGGTTCTTGGTCGTCTCCGGCATCGTCGTCCATACCGTCGATGTCTTCGGAGTCGAAGTCTAGCATGTCGGTTAGATCGTCGACAGCGGCTACTAAGTGGGTGGTGGGTGGGTCTTGAATTTCTTCGTCGTCCGCATCCCAACCGTCCTGACCACAGTCCGGCCAGGGCTCTCCTGATAACGAGAGCTACTTTAGCGAACTCAAGATGTCGCCGAAAGGTGCGTGCTGAAAGATGTCCGCAGCGGTGAACTCCATAATCGGCGCCCAATCGGGTTCGATTGGAGGGGGCGCGGGAGGTTCGGAGTCCGGCAAGGAGTCCGGCACCTTGGAGTCACGAGCTTCAGAAGGGACAAAGTCGGTATTCGGCTCTATCGCCGTAGAGGTTGCAGCCCCCGAGGCGGTGTCTAACCACCCGTCCTCGATCTGCACAGCCGGCTCCGAATCGAGGGTCGGAGCGGACTCGTGCGCGGCCTCCAGGGCACTGTCCGGCAGCAGAGCTAAATCATGCCCATCGTGACAGTGCGGCGCGCTCGGCTGTGGCTCGAATCCATTGAAGATCAAGTCTCCGCGGATGTCAGCCGTGAAGTTAAGACTTCCAAATCTGACCTGACGGCCAGGGGCGTAGCTTTCGATCTGCTCCAGATGGCCAAACGAATTGGCCCGCAGTGCGAAGCCGCCGAATACGAAGATCTGTCCGGGGAGAAAAGTCTCACCCTGGACCGCGTCGTTGTTGATGATCGAAGGAGCCATCGAGCCTATAGGTGACGACACAGAGGAACTCTCAATGAAAGCACCAATGTCGGTGTCAAAACCGGCGGATATCGGGTAGGGGGTCCCGAACTGTGCGTCTAGGCGGATGGTAACAGGAGACAAGGGACACGATGTTTTATCCAGGTTCGGGCCCTCTTGATAGAGGTAAAACCCTACGTCCTGCTTGATTGATATTGATGATGTGGGTATTACAAGAGTAAATCTACCACGAGATCAAGGAGGCTAAACCCTAGAAGCTAGCCTATGGTATGATTGTTGTTATCGTTGTTGTGTCCTACGGACTAAAACCATCCGGTTTATATAGACACCGGAGAGGGCTAGGGTTACATAGAGTCGGTTACAATGGTACGAGATCTACATATCCGTATCGCCAAGCTTGCCTTCCACATCAAGGAAAGTCCCATCCGGACACGGGACGAAGTCTTCAATCTTGTATCTTCATAGTCTTGGAGTCCGGCCGATGATGATAGTTCGGCTATCCGGACACCCCCTAGTCCAGGACTCCCTCACCCGTTGTCATCATGGGCTGGGCCTGTTAAAAACAAAACCAACCCTGGGCAGTCTGCAGCCCAGTTGAAACTTGCTCGACCTGAAAAAACAATATACGTGCTCAATAAACGAGAGAATTCTGCAAGTACAGCCTGATAACTGGGATGCAGCACGGATATTTTTTATTGTGATAATAAGTGCATGCACTTGTTTTGAAAAAATTGGAGAACTGGGAATTCGAACGGCGGGTGCTTATGCTACCCATCAAATAAAAATCAGGTGCCTGAAAATTCGTTTCGAAACAAATGATTCAGCTTTATATCCACGCCGACCCTCCGCATGATGGTTGGAAGGAAATGCAAGTTCATACCAAAAGATCGTTAACAACAATACCAACTTTTGAACGACAAGGTAGTACAACTACCAATAACTAACTAACTTATAATCTTTTTACTCCTGGCCCTAGTGTTCGTCTGGTAGAAAATCTTGCAGAGGACCAGTTCCTGCTCCTTTTCTTGCTCCAGGTCCCCGAGGTGGTACTGGTGCATCACCTAGTTGGTCCTCTGTTGGTCGAAGTTCTTGTTGGTGTGCAGCACCAGAACCTTTTTTGCTGCCCGTCTGCCGGCCGTTGACCATCACCGGCAAGGTATTGCCGGTCTTGTGCCACATCCCGTGCATGCCGCACTCCGACTGTATCTTGCGACGCGTCCACGTGCCCCTTTTGAACGCCCTGGAATTGTGCTAGAAAAATTGCTTCCTTAGGCCACTCAGTGTGATACCTGCAGTATTGTGGAATACATGTTTTAGTGTATGTAGTTGGCATTTTCATAACATCTTTGGCATGTTGCAGTCACTTGTTTCACTTTTTATTAACTATTCAATTGTAATTGCTTCACCAGGTCTGCGTCTAAAAGAAAAATAGAGCTATAAACAAAGGAATATGTTTGTGCAAGTAGACGGCCGATCGGTGTCTTACCTGGAAGTTTCTCAGGTTGGGTGTAGCATATGTTGTGCTCGCTGTCGATGGTTGGTATGAACAAATCAATGAGAGACTGAAACCGTGCGCTGTCTGCACTCACTTTGGCCTCAAAGTGCTCGATCAGCTCCTGATCCGTGGGATCGAACTTGACGCCAGCCGGCAGCACCGGCCAATCCTTCTTCGACTTGCATCGGTAATTCTAGTTATATGGTACTCAATGTATGATCAATCGACTGTTTTAAGTGAATGATGAAAGATTTCGACAGATAAGTGGTACTCCAAATCTGAAGTCCAGAATATCCGAACACGCCGCCAGGATTCTTGTGTCACCTCACACGTAGCATGTTGTCACGTCAATTCAATGTGTGGACATGATGAATAATTTGATCGACGTATACTAGTACTGCTACTGTACTACTTACTAGTCATATTTAGTGTCACAATTTATACATAGGTTTAACTAACAAGTACGCACTTGAGGCCTACCTGATATATATATATATATATATATATATATATATATATATATATATATATATATGTGTGTGTGTGTGTGTGTGTGTGTGTGTGTGTGTGTGTGTGTGTGTGTGTGTGTGGCTTCAGCACAGCATCTCCATCATCATTATCAGTACATCCTACACAGGTGAGTTAGGATGCACTTGATCCCAGGAAGGTATCTAAATCTGTCCTTCAAACCAGAGGAGTGCTTCAAACTAACAACAGTGCATAATATCCAACAAAAGAGGGTCGTGCTACAGCTGCAGAATACATGGCTCAGTCTAGATATCAGCATGAATCAAGTTGTGCATATTTGCTGTTGGCATGAACCACATCGTCGCATGTCGGGTTTGCAAAAGCCATCCATCGCATGGAAGCTTGATGCCTTTCACACACTGAAGATTACCTGGCAACAAGCTGTGTCGACGAATCTCTGGATATGGTGATTCATGAAACCCATGGTATGATGTGTAAACACAGCCCCCCCTCGCGAATGGAAGTTGCATAGCACAGTAATCATCGCCGGTGATATGATCGATGATTGGTTGGATGATCGGATAATTGAGCCCGAGGAACAAGGAGTGGTTGCCGAGGCTGTAAACCCGCCTCCAGTTGAATACGCCTGGCCCAACGGAGCTGGGATCTTTCTCGAACACGAAGCAGCCATAGCCATCAATGTCACAAACGCCCCACACATTGTACTGCATGTGGTTTGATGTAATGGTTTGGTCAATTTGGTACGTGCGAATGAGCATCAAATCACCACTGTCAGCTGAACGAGCGATAAACCACCACCCATCGGCTGGTATGATTCCAGGTCCTAGAATCATGAAGGCCAGCACATTTGCGTCTGCTGCAACAATTCAAATTGGAGAACAAAAGGACAAAAATAAACAATCATGCTCAGAGTATGTGTGTAATTAAGATTATTATAACAGTGACACATATCATAGACAGAGAATTGCAATGTCGTGGTCATAATCATACCCCAAGTTAAAAAAATAAGTCAATGGCTTTCATAATCTAGCAACATGTCATGGTTCAAACATCATGTAACAATGAGAGGAAAACAGCTATGACAGTGCCTACTCATATTCTACCATAGCACTTACTACTACTGTTCTCATATCAACTCTAAGCAATAACATGTGTTGTTATAAAAATCTTGTAAACGAGAGTAACATATAGCAATCATGATGTTATGCTCATAATATGTATTCTAACAATCATTAGATGCCAATTGTTCTCATATCAACTCTAACAATAACATGTGTGGTCATAAAAATCTAGGAAATGAGAGGAACACATAGCAATGATGTGGTTATAGACATGCTATGCATTCTAAATTTGTAACAAATGAACAAGCAGTCGTATTCATAAGATAAAGATGAGATGAGATAGAACAATTACACGACGATAGATTCCACCAGTATAGGCAGCCAATCTGTGCGTCAACCGCGTAAACGATGCCACCGTGCACTATAGCATCAGACAGAAATGTTGCCTCAACAGGAATGATGATGAGCCATAACCATGTATGGCGACCGGATTCCAGATAGACTAATACCTTGTTGAACAAGGCAATGAGCTTGTAATCCATGTAGTCTTCTGATGGTATGGGCACTTTGCAGATTACAACTTTCTGCAAACAGAGGTCGAGCCAAAAGCTTGACGTGTCTCGTGCGTAGTAGGCAGGAGTGTCCGGCGGGCCACGAGGCTCGATGTCGGCGGTATCCAACGATGGAAGGATGATCTCTCGCTGGGTGTAGATATCCACGAGACGCCACGGACTACCGGTGTGGTGGATGAAGACGATCCAGTTGGCCTTCATGCCCGCCCAGTAGTGGCCGCGCATGAAGGACAGGTGGACGGGTAGTGGTAGCATGTCGAGGGGCACCACAGCAACCTCCGTAGGATTGTCAAGTCGATGCCTGGGCCACCTGCGAGGATCGGGCATCAGCAAGCAGGGTGTCTTGAAAAGATCCGGCCGGTTATAGACGAGTAGAGGGTACAAAGACACCGAGCATGCGGCTAGACGGACGGTGCTGAGTAGGTCCATACGACTACAAATCTGCTCCAAGAGAACATTGGGGAGGGAATTCCAATCGCGGCTCTGTGTGTCAGCCGGTTCTGCCATTGGGGTTTTCGGTGCCTGCGAGCCAGCGGGGAAGTGGATTCGGGCGGGCAAGCGAAGAAGCTTCTCCTCGTGTAGTCGAGCAGTGAGCGGGGGGATATGGTACGTGCGAGCTACCAAGGAAGATGGCGCGGGCGGGCGAGCAGTGAGCGGGGGTAAATGGTGTGCGACCGACAATGGGGAAGAGAGGAGGAAGAAGAAGAGAGGAGGAAGAAGAGTGGAAGACGGGGAAGAAAGTGCATTAAATCTCAATTCTACTAGTACTACTACCAGGATATACCATCCTTCAGAGTGTAAATAGTTACACTGATGACATGTGGGTCTACCACAAGAGGGCCCATATGTCAGTTAATGGAGGACAGAGGTGCGTAGGCGTATTTGCGGAAGCGTGCTCTACTGGCAAACATGATGGTAGTACTGGGTAAGGCTGATTTAGTAACAACAACACGCTGGTTCAGCTTATTAATTACGTGTCCCATCTGCTGCAGTGTGTATTGTCACTTCACTGCGAAGACTAGTTGAATAGTTCTCTCTGACCGAGATGGAGAATAATGGATCTCGGGGACTTCCTTTCGACGGTATCCCTATGCCTGTACGCCCACTTCACTCATTTTGCTCCGTACCTAGTCACTTGTTGAAATCTGTAGAAAGACAAATACTCCGTATTTGGGAACAGAGGTAGGCTTTTACTCCATACTATTTGGGAACAGAGGGAGTATCACCATATGAAGGGAACAGAGGAAGCTTGAAATATGAACATGTCAATGGCAGGGAGTAAGCCCCATGCATGCAACATGCAACACTCACACGTACACATGGACTCACGCACCCATGCGGCACACAGCACACGACGCAACACACGCAGCTCACGCTCAAGTGCTCAACCTACACCCTACGTCCGTGAAAGACTGTACATTTAGAGATTTAGGCTGGTCATAGTGGGGAGTAACTTAGAGTAGTAACATACACAGGTTACTACTCTATGTTACTACCCTTATAGTGGGAAGTGTCATATGTGTAGTAACATACACATGTTCATTCATTGTCTTGTAGACTCATTTTGCATTGGAAAGCGCTATGTGATGGTAACATATTAGGTTACTCTATTTGCCTCTCTCCTCATTAACTACTTGCCACATCAACATTTTTGCTTATGTGGCATCTATGTTACTACCTATGTTACTCCCACTATGACCAGCCTTACACATTGACCAAGGCATAATTAACGCCCAAAAGTAGTAGTAGCAGACTTATGTGTGCATGCGACCATTGAGATAAGAAGATTAAATGAAGGTTGTTGCATGCTGTAATTAAGGATAGACATGTAGCCTATACCTACAACACAAGTTGGTGCATTAGTCAATCAATATCAATTTAGATTAAAGGCTAAATGCATTGGAAGTATAGATGTACATTATGTACCACACTCTTTGTTTTGTAGCCGATGTACACTCTTTGTTGGAAGACCGAGGGAGGTCACGTGCATGCCCTCACATACACAGCCAGGGCGGTTCGCGCGCAAGGGTTGGACTCGTGTCGCGCCTGCGTAAAGTTTTGTTTAACTGATTTCTTTGCTCTACCAACTGACAGGTGGGACCCAAAAACCAGATGACAATTTAACCAGTCAACAAAGTGCCACGTCGACTATGTGGCCGGTCAGTGGGGTGCAATAGGGTGCTCTACGATGAGCTAGTGATCGTATAATCGCCGCAAAACTATATATAGTGACTGTAAAGAGCGTATTGTTACATACGTTGACTGCCAATGTATTTTTCTCGTTTCAAATTAAGCCATATTAATCGGAAAGGACGTAGTAGTACTAGTACTCCTTTGATGTGTCCCGTCAACTCGCCGAACGAGGAGAAGCTTGCTTACTACGCCTCTCCCTCGCCCACGCGCGTGGTGGTTCACAGGACGAGGAGAGGGTTTTGACTACAGGCCCTCTCCCTCTCCCTCCCTCTCCCTATCCCTCGCCCTCACCCTCGCCCTAGCGGTGGACGTGCAGCAGTTCAATCGGTGTCAGATTGCCAAAAGCATATTGTACTATAGTATCATCATTGTTGGACCTTCCGAAGAGGCGAAGAGCCAAGTGCAAGGTTCACACGAGTACGAACTGTTGAACCTCCTGAAGAGGCAAATATCCAAGCGCAAGGTTTTATAGGAGTTGTCATCCTAGTAGGAGTGTACTACAACTATAGCGAACGATGCTATTGTATGATGCCGCCACATCACGTATATCCAAAGCTGTGCCACCTTTTTTTTCAAAGAGCGTGTTGGAGCCCGTGCAACAACCACACAAGTTGCACGTACACATAACACATTTACTAGTAATAAATTCTAAAGGACAAATGCCAGTATGCCACACAAGTTTATCTCCAATTCATGTGATAAATTTGTGCACGACTAGTCTACATATATTCACAGCGCTATCATTCACAATTACCGTACTCCACTTACACGTTATAGATGGGCTACATGCATGTCCTCCTCCAGGTTCCAGTCCCAGGTGTTCTTCATGGATGGCACGATCCATAGCGGTGGGCAACGGGAATCATTGTCGCAGCTTTCTAGTCCGGATCCACACGATGGAGACTCATCCAAGCTGAAGCGGCATAAATCAGGGATAGTGTGTCCCAGCATGTCGTTCATCCGGTGGTGCGCAATGAAGACACAACCATGCTTCATGAATGGCAGGCCTTCCGTGTCGTGCACGGAAGGTGGCATCCGCTTCACAATGGGGTAGTTGTCCCTGATGAAAAGCGAGTACTCTCCAAGAGTGTTCCTCGGCACCCACATAGCATCACAGGGGTCGAACTCAGCGTTGTACATCTAGTACACGCGGCATCCCAGATCTGGAAACATGGTGACGTACATAGTCAAGGTCCATGCATAATAATGTTGTGCTCAAATATGGCGGTCAGTAATACTGTGCAGCAAATAGTACTACTCCGGTATAGAGGAAGTAAAATAACCGGCTTATTATATATAGCCACTCTTGGCTACATGGATGAGATAGTAAGACATGGAAAAACATAAATGGTGGCAACTAGTGGGTTCAAGTCTTCAAGGGCCTAGCTAGCTATACGCGTCCTCCAAGGTAAAAAAAGTACTCCTACTAGTACTACTACCTCCGTCCGGATTTATTGGTCCCCATTGTGTTTCATGCCAAATTTTGACCATAGATTAAACTAACAAAATGTTTACGCATGTCACCAAACATTATATTTTTGAAAACTATGTTCAAATACGAATCCAATGAGATAATTTTTCTTGACATGCATTAACATTTTGTTAGTTAAATCTTTAGTCAAAATTTGACACAAACTACAAAGGGGACCTATAAACCAGGACGGAGGTAGTACTAAGTATACAACTAGTACAACAATGAAAGAGAAGGCGAGAGGGTTAAAAAATGGAATACCTGGGTAGATGGTGACGGTCCGATCGTGGTAGATTGTGTGACCATGTTGCACATCAGTGGTACCATGGGTAACGACTGCTAAGATAGTTGATCCCAATATGCCAAAGTCAGCTACAAGGTTCCAGGTTAGACCGAATCGCGGATGCAAATGCACATCCAGGATCGGTGATCTTATTTTGGTCGGGGGATGGTTTGTGCATTCCGTTTGTAATCTCCCGTACTGTAGGATGGCAACCAGATGAAACAAATCCCCTGGCTTGTCACCGTGAAGATGCGGCCTAGATGGCGCACTGCGTCTTCGAACATGTAGGGGTACAAATCTGTCGTCGCCAACATGCGCCAGCCTCTACTGTTACTGCATCTTGCATTGATGGCAATCCTTATGTCGAACACCGCGATGAGATAGTAATCGTCGAAGACGCATCGCTTCGTCGGCGGGTCCGCAATTGCTATCTTCTTCAATCTCATGTAGGCATCATCATACGTATTCAAGCCCAGCCAGTCCGAAAGGCTGATCCCAATGGTGGAGAAGGGGTCTACCGGAACGGCCGCACTGCTGTGGATGTTGTGCAAAATGATGGTGGTATCCGGCCGGAGGTATGCAAGCCAATCTTCGTTGGCACCGACCCAGACCTATATATAAGACGGTGGGCAGCGGAGAAATTACGGGATGGAAATGGAATAACTAAGTACTACATGATCAAACTCCATTACTGACCTGCTCATCGGACAAAATCCGACTACCTCTCAATGTCGGCAACTCTAGCGGAGTCAACGTGCAACAATGGCCAGGGAGCGGTGGACTGTTCGAAGTATTGTCCCATAGAAGAACCTTCTCCTCGAGGACGCATGGAAGACCAACAAGCATGGCCTTTTCCCAAGCCTGTTTAAGCAGCGTCTTGGAAAAGTTGGTGCAGTGAAGCACCAAGTCTTGCAGCGGTGAGGACGTCGGAGCGGCGTGCAATTTCTCCTAGAGGATCGTCGTCCAAGGTCTCCCAGCCCCGACGAGGAGGAGAACCGCCTGGCGAATCCATGGGAGCAGCGACAAACTGCCTTCTCTTCGGGGGAAGGGGAACTGGCGAGGAGGAGATAAGAGCGTAGTAACCGCAGGGCCTCGTCCCTTCCAACTGTAGATCGTTCCTCAGCGAAGGGGTGAGGCTATTATTTACTACTAGTACTAGCATTATGGAACGTTATGGGATTGCATTATACTGTAAATAATAGCACTAGTAAGAAATTTTTGGCACTAGGTAGTAGTTTTTGGCATGGATTAAGAAATTTTGGGTATGTTTTTGCCATTTTTTGTACACGCCAACTAGTGTCAAAAAACATCTTACATTATGTGACAGAGGATACGTACTCGTATTGCAGCAGTACCAGTTCAACTTTTCTCAACTAGTAGTGCGATGTACTGTGCTTCTAGTCTAGTCTAGTATAGTGCACCAGTTTTGAACTCGTGAATCTCAGGGCCAAGGAGCTACAGTTGGAAGTGGAGGGTACTACTGTTCATCGATGTACTATCAATGCAGGGGAAGTACACCTACGTAGTGGCCTAGTGGGTACTCTCGGTGCTATATTTAGCCGCTCCTCTCACGTAGGAGTAGCTGGCCTACTCAGCCGCTCCTCTCACGCACACACTAGCAGCCTATTTATCAGCGACGGTTACTGCGGGGGCAGAACATTTGAGTTATTTGATACAACGAGACTAGGCTTTTCGCTTCCATTTGTGGAGGTGTAATGGATCTCGTCGAACTTTGTTAGTAGTAGTTCCTTCTTTATGAATGAGATGAAGCAAAGCTTTTGCCTCCGTTTAAAAAAACACGTCAAGAGGAATTTCTTTTATAGTAGAGCCGATAATGGAGTGGAGTCCATGCGTGCAACGCCACAAGCTATAGAGTAGTAGTAGAGCACTTTACGTACGGAGCCATATTGCACAGTTCCCAATGCCCCGCCAGGCTTTTCCGGCTCCTCGGGCTTAATTGGGGGGCGCTAGTTTAAATATGCTACTAGCTGATGAGGAAGCTGCAAGCGAGGTGTGGCTAGGGCGAGCACGCGAGCCACGGGATGCTGGGAAGGAAAACCCATTCATGTGGCTAGGCTGTCTAGTGCACCCAGATTATGGGGCCGCACGTCCGTTCGACTTCAAAACTCAAACTACCCGTGTAAACTATTTTTTTCAAAAGGCCGCCGTGCATTCGGCCGGGATCGAACCCACAAAACGAGGTATACACTCCCGCGACCACTAGTAGTACTCGTTGGAGTACAACGCAACCTAGAATCGCCTTTTGTCGCTAGTAGTACGTACATTGTTCCTTACAAGAAACCCCTAATAATGCAAGAAACCACTAAAATGCCAAGAAACTACTACCACTTGCATACGTGGCAGACTTAAGATAAGACTACCTTATCAACCATTATACATGCTCTTACCAGCAAAAATCCTCGAGTGACCTCCTACCTCCGGCCCGTCCACCTAGTCATCCTCGTCCATGGGACGCAGCTACCGCTGCCGGCAGAAGGCGAGGTCAAAACCGCCGGCGATGCGGAGCCCATGTTGCGGCAGCCTGGATGCCAGCTCCGTCAGGCGCTCGCGGCCGCTAGCTAGCCAAGATAGCTCCATCCAGCTGCTTGTCTGCAAGGTTTGCTAGCTAGATTGGCACGGCAGCGCGGCGGCTTGCTCGTGCACGCCGCGCTCAGGCCAGCCATCTGGCTCGAGCGAAGGCCAGCGCGGCGGCTTGCTCGCTCGTGAGTCACGCTCAGGCCAACCTGCCAACCCGTGCGGAGGCCAGCGCGGCGTATGGCCCGTCCGGCGGAGCGGCGGCCAACTCGCTCATCACCGGCGCCAGCGACGAACACGCATCAGTACTGTTTGAAGTAATGTTCAGGAAAAATAATGATTTGAGGGGGAATAACAGGATAGAAGGTCAGATGTGGGTCCCTCGTGTCAACGGTCAAACAAAATGTGTTTGTTTAAGCTGCCTCGTCAGCAAGGACGTGTGGGCCAACCCTGTCATAAATGGGTTTAAATGAACCTAATCGGTAGGAGTACTAGGTAGTAGTTTTTGGCGTGGATTAAGAAATTTTGGGTATGTTTTTGCTATTTTTTGTACAATAGATTCTTCCTAGGGCTGGTTGAAAGTGGTAGTTTTTGTTAAATACTCTACATATTTTAAGTAGGAGTGAAAGTTAAGCTTTGGAAGCCAATAAGCAAGGCTAGTTACATAGTGCATATGTGTACATGACTGGAAGTAAATATCAACCATGAGTGACTAATATCTTGATGGAAAACTCGAAACTATGGAATACATGACTGGAAATACTAGCAATGTTCATGTCCATTGCAACGAATCATAATTAGAATAATACTTATTCACAAACTTGGTACAAAACACTCTAATTTTGATATACATATGTTTCAATCAGTATATATTCCTTGGGCTGCTTTGGTGAGGTCAGGGAGGGATGTGGTTGGTTTTAAGATACTAATTATGGGTTTTTCTGCAAATTGGTAGACAAGTGGGATGTTGGTGAGAAAAGGCAACAACTTACCTCACAATCGTTAGATGTAGATCTAATGGTCAGAAACGACGGATGGCAGACACACCAGCATCACCAACTTAGTCTTGTGTAGGAGTACTAGCAAGATCCGTGCATTGCACGGAACATCAAGATGCATTTTTTTATAAAACACTTGTTGTGATTGACCCTTGCGGGAGTAATCCCATGTGTAAAAACTAATGATATCTCGAGAAATATGAGATAAGGTGAAGAGGAGTGGGGTGTGGTGGTGGTTGGTGGTCGGACTGAGCGGAGGCATGGGGATTGACAACGCCGGCAGTGGCCACCAGGCCAGTTTGTTCCAGAGGCTTCCTTTCTTAATTGCTCAAGAATGAGGTTTGTTGGAGATAGGGATGAACGAGGGAAGGACTTGTCTGCAGATGTGGAGAGGGGTGCGGGTATCTTTTAGTTTAATTTCCATCCATCAGATATAGATCGGACGGTCTATATTGCAAGATGGCACACGTACCATCATCACCACATCAGTTTTTTATAAGAGAAGAAATATAAGTATGGAGATACAAATGTATTATCGATACTTGCTTCCTTAAACTAGCATCTACATTCTATTCAACGCCTCGGCATGTGGGGCCTTAGCACAATGACTTCTCGATTGTGTAAAACAAAGACTTCCCCGGCGCCGACAAGGAGGGGGTGACGGCGGCGCGTTTTTTGGCTTGCTCTAGTCCTATTAGTCATACTAGGTGGTCTAAGCATGTGTAGATTTATTCTTTTTTACGTCTCGTGTTCGCCGTACTGCCACGACTATTGATGAATAGACGGTAAGTTATTCACGGGGAAACCCTTGATGAGCGTGTTTGCGAGAGAGAGAGAGAGAGAGAGAGAGAGAGAGAGAGAGAGACAGTATGCGTGTGTGCTATGTTAGAGACTGAGGCAATGATAACAGATTCTTTGTGTCTATGTGTGTGGAGGATAGAGAGAGACATGTACATGGGGCTTTGTGTTGTGAAACGTGGAGACACATATACATATTTAGAGAGTGAGTGTGTGAGATACACATGCGGACATGGGGAGAGACGAGGATCCAGATAAATGGGTGTTTGTGCGTGTTTGTGTGTGTTTGTGCATGCGTTTGTGTGTGAGAGGGAGAGAGTGTACGTGGAGTAGAGAGACCACTGATGATGTAAACCTAGTATAAGGGAAGGGGGAATGGTGTGACATGTGTAGTAGCGGGATAGCACGGGGCGGGCTGGGGGAGCAGACTATTTGGAAGAGACATCGAGTGTGTGTGTGGGAGAGGGGTGTGAGAGCGAGAGAAAGAGAGAGCTAGCGACGGAGAGAGAGAGAGAGGGGGAAGAGAGGGGGCGAGAGGGGTCGTTTGTGTCCATAAATGGCGTATAGATAGGGAGACAATGTTGATGTTGTCTGAAATTGGCCTATGAACGGAGACGCAAGGGAAGCGAGTCATCGTGTGTGTGATAGGGACTTCATGAGAGATCTAGAATAGATGGTGTAGAGAACAATGTGCGAAATCGAGAACGATTATACATTAGGGAGCTATGCAAAGAGTCACGACATATATGTATGCAGGGAAGGAGCTGGGGCGGGTCCGCATGTGGGAGAGATAGAAAGAGGAGAGTGGTGCACAAGGAGACAAAGTGTGCTTGTTTGCAGTGGGGGTGGTGTGTGAGGTGAGTGCGCGAGAACCACATAACTAGGGAGATAGACGTTTGGGGGCGACGTTTTGTGTGTATGGGAAATATACACTCTACATAGTGCGTGTGCTTGGGTAAGAGAGATAGCGGGAGACCTAGAGAGTGAGGGAAGAGATGTGTGCATGCCCGAGAGACAAAGTGATAGAGACCTATGTTGGGGTCCGGACTTTACAAGAGAGAGGGGTGTTAATGTGCTCGTGTGTTGGTGTTTGGGGGAGAGAACGACTTCTCTATGTGTGTGTGTGTGTGTGGTGGTGGTGGGGGGGGGTTGACTTCAGATAAAGAGTGAGGTGTCTATATTTGAGGGACTTTAGCGTAATTGAGATATTGTGCACTCATGGTTGATCCATTTGTTTCACAGTTTGTACTATGAGATAACGATACTTTTGAACATGCGTGATATACCTTGATGTACCAGAATTACAAACCTAAGATTGGAATTTTGGAATTCGACTCCATCATTAGCTTTTGTAATTCATTTAAACGGAGGTACATTTTTTAAGCCGGGATTTCGTGATTTCAAATTCATATATCAAACCTAGAGATATACACATACGGGCATGTTCAAACTTTATAATCATCCACTTTATTCATACACATACACATTTTTGCTTTTGTCATCATATTTAGGATAAACACATTTGGAATTTCATTTGAATTGGACCGTATGATGGTATTTGCTTGTAGTAGCTCAATGATCCATATTTGAATTGAATGGACAATCTAAGTTTCGAGTTGGAGACATTGATTTTCAAAACTTGCACATTTTTTGCGTGCAAAACAAACAAATTGTCGGCCATGATATCATAGTCGGCCGTACGAGAGCAGAATACTTATAATTTTAGGCGCCAAAAGCTTTCAAACTTCCCGCTCACATCGAAATATCACGCGCCCGAAAGTTTAGCCCTGCGATATTCCTGTTTTACCCCTGCCACATGAACGGAAAAGGGCTGCTTTGGTAACTCCATTGTTTTCCCCTCTTTGCCCCCAACATTCTTCCCCAGAGCCCCTCCCCTTCCCCTCCCCGACCCCCCCAACCACGGCAAGCCGCCGAATCTAGTCCTCCGCCGCAGCGGTGGACCTCACACCCCGCCGGATCTACCTTCCGCACCTTGGAACCCCCAACTGCCAACTCACCACTTCACCGGAGCCGCTTCAGCGACTGGCTTGTCCACCGCTCCAGATCTCCTTGACCGCCATCATGGTCCACCGCACCGGATCTGCTTAACCGGCGCCCTCCACCACAGCGTAGGCCTTTCACTGACTCCCTCGTCCGCCCCTTCGCTGGCCCTTCATACAAGCCCTCGTCCGACGCAACAGATCCGCCTCACCGAAAGCACTATACAACGCGCCCACCGAAGCCTTCGTCCACTGCACCGGACCCGCTCCACGGACGCCATATTCAACTCCACCGGCCTGCTTTACCGACGCCGCAGCCTCATCAGGTTATTTCGATTTGTACTCCTTCGGTTTTTCTCTTTATCGTGCAACTGTTCACTTACCACAGATGAGCTTTCTTGTATGTCGACAGGCGCCGCAACCGTAGCACCGGAGCAGCTTCAGCGACGGCGACAGCCGGCCCAAACTCAACCGCAACACGAGCACCATCGACGATCCTTAGCTATCAAGTATGACAACGATACCCATACGCCACCGAGAATCAGGTACTATTATCCAATGGCCGGCGCCTACGTTCACTTTCCTAGCATAAGCACCGCACCTTTGAATTTCTTCAGGGCATCATTCAGTTTTTCATGAGACGCGTTATTCTGCTTGCACCTGTAGGGCCATACTTCTGGCAGTGAACATGTTACATGTGTTAAATTACATACCAGTGCACATATAGTTAATATGCTTTAGTTTTGTTCTGATGCCACCTGTTGGTTCCATCAGACTGCTTAATGTTCTCTATGCTTAATTACACATCAGCAAACTAGCATGTGGTTCCGCTGCTTTTTGTTTGTTTTACCCTACATTTTCTGATGCTAGCTATTACATCACTGCTCCGAGCCTCTGTTCATTACTTGTTTGTGTGTTCTTGATCTTCCCAAGTTGCATGACTAATTTGATGCTTCTATTAATTATGGAGCTGCCAACCCCATCAAGCAAAATATTTGTTCTTTTGGTGCTGGCACCTCGAACAAGCATAAAAATAGAGGGAAGCAGATATATTGTCGTGTATGCACACACCCTTCTTTCATTAGTTTAGATGAACCATTGATGATCAATTCGGACCAGTGCATGCGATTAAAATTAATTTTACCTAAATAGATGGTGCAGAATAAACTACAACAACTAGATTTGCAACCACGGGATGCTGACGATATCTTCAAAGAACATTGCAACAGCAGCTAGGCTTCACAGCAACATATGGTAAGCCAGTGTGTTTTAGTACATGTTAAATGTAATGCGAGTGGGCTGCTTTCTTGGCTTGTGCCCTCAACGTGTAATCCTACCGAATTACAAATAGTTCAGTTGTCTGCTTTGCTGTATTGCTTGATTCGAATGCTTGTTTGTTGTTACGTTATACCTGAGTTGGCCAATATGTCAGCAGTGCCTGCTGTACTATCGTAAAGAAATGCATGCCTATTTCATTTGAGTCCTTAACTTTTCCTCTCAACTTCATCACAAGACTGTCTTCGTAGTTTATATGAGGCCACACTGTTAAGTGCTTTCTCAGATTATTTCAACTGCTTAGATGCCTTGGCAACTTAAATATAGCGGTTGTACACTCCCTTTCAACTTTCATCTTACCATTTTAATTTCTTTTCGGCTGATGCTGCTTCGAACCATTTAAATATAGTTTGCCATGCTCGGCAATAATTCGTCCGTCGTTTACCATGTAAGCTTACTGCCTGGATCATACGATAACTATCTCTTACTTATGTCCAGCGGAAACCTTTCAGGATGCCGTTCACACTAGGACACAATGTACAACCCCAGAATCTATTTGTGGAAGCAGTGCGCCATCCATGTTACCAGATGGTAGCAGTTCAGAGGCAACACCGCCGGAGAGCAGTCTGAGCACAGATATTATAGTGCTTGAGGCTCTACTAGAGGCAGAAAGAGATGGTGTGGCTGCCATGAATGAGGTAATCTTTATCTTGAGGCTGGAAATTACGGAATTAGCGGCACGCATTATGCAAGCAACCCAAGAATTGGAGGAAGTAAGAATGTTGCATTTGAAGACGGAGGAGGTCCTGCTGTTTCTGCTATCTGAAGCCCAAGGTAATCCCGGTTCTTCTTTAGATACCAGTTGAAATTGTCATTAGATTATTGTACTTGCATGTTGTGTCATGTCTCTGAATGGATTATGTTGCAAGACCCCCTATGTTGTCCGGAATTCCATGTTGTCCATGTGTTGTAATGATCCGAATTTTTTAGGCGAGGTAATCCTCAGTACTTGTATGATTGACATAAGGTGAACTGTTTTTCGTGTGAGCATATTGTATTGGATGAAATAACTGTTTGAATCAGAGTGTATCCAACCTACTGAATTCGAAGATCACGGTATTTCTAAATCATAATCATATATAAAGGTGGAATAAATCTTTGTTGTGGTTTTGAAGAAATAAATAACAAAACGTATAATTATCTGTGGATATTCGTAATCGAATACAAACTGGATTTGAATTTAGTTTGCCAGGTCCCAGGGCAAACGTGAATGCTAATTCTCCCAAGTTTTGAACGAAGCGGCTAAACACCCACTATAATTTGTGGGCTGCCCGAAGCAAGTGTTTGCGAGATGGAAATTACTGTCTACCCCTGACACTTGACATCCTTATCGACCGGATTTACACTGCTGTCGATAGGGGTAGACTAGTAACTTCAATCAGACGTGACACGACGGCCTCTGAGCCCATTCAGACACGGTGGGCGCCAAACGTGGGCGGCAAAACACATTTGATTCAAGCTCGTCCGAAAGACATGTGTCTCTTCCTCCATTTCCCCATTCATACACGGTGGGCGGCAAAACAAACTCTCCTCGTCCGAAATCGATGTAGGCTAATATTTTAAATAGGGGCAGATGTGTAACTTCCATCAGACGTGACACAACCGCCCTACCTGTCAGCCCCGTTCATACACCGTGGGCGCCAACCGTGGGCGGCAAAACACCCTCTCCTCGCCCGAAATAGTTACCGGCAAATATTTGGGAGATGCGAGATTACCGTCCTATCCCCAACCGACGCGATGTCTGAAATTTTAAACGGGGGATAAGTTCGTAACTTTCCCCCATTTCAGAGAAGCGCGTCCCAAAGTTTGAGATCGCCCCCCTCCCCTCCATTTCCCCATTCATACACCATCGGCGGCACGACAACCTCCGCACTGCGGCCAGCCTCCTCCGTCCGCCACCCCATCCTCCACCTTGCCGGAGCCGCTACCCCTACCCCGTCGTCCACTGCAAGAGATGGACGTCTCTCATCCACGGCGCTGGACCAGGATCCTTTCATCGCCTCCTCTCGCTTCATCGGCGCCGTCGTCCACCTTGCCGTTGCCGCTCCTACGACCGCCTCGTCCACGGCAACAGGATATATCCCCCGACCCGGCCGTCTGCCGTCTAAAGTCTTCTTCCCCGCCGCCGACAGCCATCGCACCCGCAGCACCCTCAACGTATCAGCATAGGCCTACACGGCGTCGCAAGAGAGGTGGTACTCTTCCATATGTGCTTAAGTTATTGATCTCACCCGGAAAATAGATCGTAATTTGTTTACTGTACTTTTCTTGTCCGTACCAAATCGTAGTGGCTAGTTGAAAGCAAACATTGGTTGCGAAGTAGCTTTGTCCGGTTTGCACCTTCAGATCCGCCATGGCACGGGCACTATACTCGTAAAGCTTATGGTTTCCCCCCTTTATATTCACTACCATCATC
This sequence comes from Triticum aestivum, assembly GCF_018294505.1. Classification (NCBI taxonomy): domain Eukaryota; kingdom Viridiplantae; phylum Streptophyta; class Magnoliopsida; order Poales; family Poaceae; genus Triticum; species Triticum aestivum. Next base: position 22,584,393 of record NC_057804.1, on the reverse strand, counting down.
GTAGGTGCTTCGTGTCGTGCTAGCACTGCTCCTCAAGACCTCAACCCAAAGCTTACGTGTTGAAATACGAATCTGATATGATGCTCATATCACTAAAACAGAGAACGTTTAATTGGTCACCTAATGTTCCTATATTCGTTTCGAAAAGCATGTGCGCCACCCACTGGTCCAGCTAGTTCCACTTTCCTGATTTTTCTCTTGATGCTTAGGGTTTTCCCCTTTTATCTACTCTACTATGATCTCCGTAGGTGCTTTCTGTCGTACTAGCATTACTCCACCCTTCAAGCTAAACAACACAACACTCAGAATTCGAAAGCTTAGTTGTTCAAATATGATTGTGATATGATACTGATATTAGTTAACCGACACATTTAATTGGTTAGCTAAAGGTCCCACTTGAGTTTCCAAATGCATGTCACGACATATAGAGAGACAGCATAATTGCATTTCTTTGTCACTTGTTGACCGTACTTTCTTGTCCATACCAAATCTTAGTTGTTATTTCAAAGCAAACATCGGTTGCTAACTACCCTTTGCGCGGTTTGCAGCTTCAGATCTGCCATCCCACTGCCACGGTCAACACTGTACTGATCATGCTTATGTTTTCCCCATTTTATGATGACCACAATCAGCCTACGTGGTTCGTGTCGTAATAGCACTGCTCCACCCATCGAGCTAAACAAGCTTAGTTGTACAAATTCATATCTGATATTATTGCTGATATTAGTAAAACTGAGAGATGTTTAATTGGTTAGCTAAATGTTCCTACTTTAGTTTCGAAATGCATGTGAGCCACATATGGAGAGACCGGAAAGAATAGTATTTCTCTGTGCGCTCTGGTTCATCATGGGTGGCCAACCGACATTGTATTGAAACACTTGTAATATCTTCAATCTGCTTGCTCTTCTGCTCTTCTTTAAGATGATACTCTTCTCTTGCGGTCGACTGGTCAGGTCGAGTTGTTCTCCCTTAGTATATTTTGAATCTGTCAGGTCAGGTCGACTTGTTCTTCTTTACTATATGTTGAAGCTATCATCTGCGAAGTGTCATCACTTCTGGAGCTCTCATATTTTGAGGAGTAGGCCACATTATATTAATGCACACAACAAATTACAGCATGCATGGCATCTTTTAAAAGAATTGCAGAGATAGCACAAAGGGGTTTACAGGGAGGCAGTATTGGATTAGAATCACTTCTGCATTACAAAGAAAATCTCACTTGTTTTTATGTTTTCATGCATGTCAGATATTGAACATTATCAAAATGAATATGAGAATGGGCGCACGAGAGGAATATTGCGGAACGATCCACTGGCTAACAAACTTGGCATGGTGGAGGATGGCCTATCTTATTCACCCATCAAGGTGCTTGCTCTAACTTTGCAAAGTTGTATTGGTCGCACATATTTTGCATCTGACCTCTTGCATTTCTTCTACTTTGTTACACCATCTGCTTAGTTTAAGCATCATATATGAGTATATGCCATAACTATCCATTTTCTGTACCTATTCCATGTGTCGTCACACTATGTTTTTCCAGTCAAATGTTGTTCTTTCGTGATAGATGTCCAAAAGGAAGAGGGTGAGTGCAGATCCTCAAGGAGTACAAACTAGGTATTTGGAAAAGGTAGTGGTACCTGTTAAATCAGATAGATCAGCAGCCACAGAAAACACAGGCCCAACTGTACCACACTTTACCCCTACTCCAGTGGCCAAACCCCTATTAGAACTGCTGGGAGCCCAGCGTCAGGTACTGTCTATGATATCAATTCAAAATTTGAACTCCTAAATTTCTGCTTGTGCCTTACCTTCTCTCTTGTATGAAAACTAATTTCAGATGAATCTCCTTGCTCAAAGGATCATACGATCTCAAAACAATAATGGGCTCTGCATTGCTCTTGTCAGTACCTCTCTCCCTTTTGCCTTGTAACGTTGTACTTAATTAATTGCTATTTGATTATGTATCATCAGTCTGCACCTGAGCTTCATTATCCTCTGTTTCTTCCAATATTATTTGATCTATATTTACTCTTTGCAAAATGTAGAATAATGGCAACGCTTATAAAGAATTTTCTTTGGGGAATTTATTGAATTATCCTTCCATCAACATGGAGAAGGGCTTTGTCCAGCCCGTGTTAACATGTAATGTAAGTTCATCCTTCTCAAGCCTTCAAACTTTGTTCTAGTATAGATTTGGATAGGCATCATTGCCTCCACTGCTGTTTGCTTTGCTGTTTACATCTGATTGGATGTTTGCAACAACTACCAGTTTCAAATTGTAGTTGTAAAAACATGTTCCTTATGCAGAACAGATCCATTTATTTGCTTATATAATTGTGAAACCTGTTACGTGTCTCCTTGTTTCTCTTTCAGAGTCGTATCTCTTACGCCAGGCAGAACTTTAGGGAAGATAGTGAGCCAAACCATCTTGAGGACAGCGAGATGACCCCAAGGTCCTGTCTTGATGAAGACAGTGAGTTGAAGCTACTCACCAGCAGGTGTGAGACAACCTCTGTGCAGTCGCTGCCTCAATCAGTTCGACTTCTTCAGTCTCAACTTAAAGCGGAAAGGCTTGCTTCAGCTCAGCTCCGACTTGAAGTCAAAGATGCAATGAAGATGTCAGAGGACTGCCGTGCGCACCATCATGCCTTAAATCTAGTGTTGATGCATCTATCGTTGACACAACTGAGGTCTACTCAGCTTCTTCAGCTGTTTGGGGGGCCCGACCTGGCCAGGCCTAGTGCCTTCTGAAGTGCTCTCAGTTTTGTATATTCTTTTGTCGGCGCGTTTATTTGCACTGGTGGCGAACTTTGATGCCCAGTGGATGTAATATGTGTGATAGCCGTGATAGCCTAGCGTAAGTTGCTTGCTTATTTATTTCCTTGTTGTCTTGTTTATTTGTTTGCTTGTAGTCATTGCAGTTCTTTTTCCGCGGTTTGCTAGTGGCTGCAATAACCTATTTTTTAAAACTAGGCCACAATAACCATGGGCTAATATTTACTGTAGTGACACTGGGCCTCCTACGGGCCGTAGAAACAGTGGGCCTTCTACGGGCCGTAGAAACAATGGGCCTTCTACGGGCCGTACAAACAATGGGCCTTCTACGGGCCGTATCATCAATGGGCCTTATACGGGCAGTATGATCGATTGGCCAAACATGGGCCAATAACAGGCCGCATTATGGCCGTAAACGGGCTAGAGTTGGAATCGTCCGTTCATGGGCCGACCATAACGGGCCATCATTAATAGGCCGTATTTCATGACGCTATGAAAATGGCCCAACGTGTTAACGGACCACAAACGGGCCGACTGTAACCACGGGCTGAATTTGGCCCATAAGCAGAAAATGACAGTAATGGGCCATAAGTAAACGGATGCTGGAAATGAGCCCAAGAATAAATGGGCTCTGAGTAGGCCGAAAGATAACATGGGCTGGAAACGGCCCAACGGAATAACGGGCCCTTAATGGGTATAAAGTGATACACTATTCATTACGGGCCAGTTTCACCATGGGCCGTTAATGGGTGTAAAGTAATACACTGTTCATTACGGGCCAGTTTCACCACGGGCCGTTAATAGGCCAAGAGTTACATAGGGCCTCATATGGACCGAAAGACGTCATGGGCCATACATGGGCCAGAAGTGAAAATGGGCTGGAATCATATTGGGTGGCCCAGATGACACTACTGGGCCTAATTCGGATAGGGCGTAACGGGCCTGGGGTTAGCGGGCTGTAAATGGGATATATGCGAACATGCCGTTAACAGGCTTTACATGGGCCGGCCCGCCACCTTTTGACCAAGTCAAACGGGCCGGCCTTTTCACAGGAATGGGCCTCTGTTGGGCCGTGCCACGTGTCGACGTATCATAGGCGCCTTCTGTCCAATGAGTGGATGACATCTGTCCCAATGGTGAGCCGACACGTGTTTCCTCCAGCCAATGATGAGTTTACATGTGGAAAATCCCCATTGGTCAGGGCTGTTAACGGGTTATCAGATCCAAAACCCGACCTGATAGCTTAACGGAGTTCCGTTATGGTGGATGCCACATGTCGGTCACCCTTGATGAAAGCACTTTTGTGACGCGCGATTTATCGTCATGGAAGTGGACACTTCCGTGATGATAATTTTGGTAATGTCATGGAACACTTCTACGACAGGACAGGTATGACTATCTTGATTCTGTCATAAAATCGTCATGGATGTACATGCATGACAAAAAATGCGACCTACTGTGACAAACAAGTATCATCACGGAAGTGTATTTTCTTGTAGTGTTCTTGGGTGAAACTGCTAATATTGCTAGACCCGATACTAAGACACGTAGACCTATTGTAGGCACGCCTGTTATTTCTGTTAAAATAGGAGATCATTGTTATCATGGTTTATGTGATATGGGTGCTAGTGCTAATGCGATACCTCATGATCTTTATAAACAAATTATGCACGATATTGCACCTGTTGAATTAGAAGATATTGATGTTACTATTAAGCTTGCTAATAGGGACACCATTAAACCTTTTGGGATTGTTAGAGATGTTGAAGTCTTGTGTGGGAAGATTAAATACCCTGCTGATTTTCTTGTTCTTGGTTCCCCACAAGATGATTTTTGTCCCATTATTTTTGGTAGACCCTTCTTGAATACTGCTAGTGCTAAAATTGATTGTGAAAAGAATATTTTCACTGTTGGCTTAGATGGTATGTCTCATGAGTTTAATTTCGCTAAGTTTAGTAGACAACCTCGTGAAAAGGAACCATCTAGTAAGGATGAAATTATTGGTCTTGCTTCCATTGCTGTTCCTCCAACTGATCCATTAGAACAATATTTGCTAGACCATGAAAACAATATGTTTATGAAGGAAAGGGAAGAAATAGATGAAGTGTTCCTTAAAAAAGAACCTATGCTAAAACATAACCTTCCCGTTGAAATTCTTGGGGATCCCCCTCCACCCAAGGGTGATCCCGTGTTTGAACTCAAACCATTACCTGATAATCTTAAGTATGCTTATCTTGATGAAAAAGAAATATATCCTGTTATTATTAGTGCTAACCTTTCAGAGAAAGAAGAAGAAAGATTATTGAAAACTCTGAAGAAGCACCGAGCTGCTATTGGATATACCCTGTATGATCTTAAGGGCATTAGTCCCACATTATGTCAACACAAAATTTCAGTGGAGAAAGATGCCAAACCAGTTAGAGATCCTCAAAGACGATTAAATCCCAAAATGAAGGAAGTGGTAAGAAAGGAGATACTAAAACTCCTTGAGGCTGGTATTACTTATCCCGTTGCTGATAGTGAATGGGTAAGCCATGTCCATTGTGTCCCTAAAAAGGGAGGTATTACCGTTGTTCCTAATGATAAAGATGAATTGATCCCGCAAAGAATTATTACAGGCTATAGGATGGTAATTGATTTCTGTAAGTTAAATAAAGCTGCTAAGAAAGATCATTACCCTTTACCTTTTATTGATCAAATGCTAGAAAGGCTATCCAAAGACACACATTTTTGCTTTCTAGATGGTTATTCTGGCTTCTCTCAGATACCTGTATCAGCGGGGGATCAATCTAAAACTACTTTTACTTGCCCTTTTGGTACTTTTGCTTATAGACGTATGCCTTTTGGTTTATGCAATGCACCTGCTACCTTTCAAAGATGCATGATGGCTATATTTTTGATTTTTGTGAAAAGATTTGTGAGGTATTCATGGATGACTTCTTCATCTATGGATCCTCTTTTGATGATTGTTTGAGCAACCTTCATCGAGTTTTGCAGAGATGCGAAGACACTAGTCTCATCCTGAATTGGGAAAAGTGTCACTTTATGGTTAATGAAGGCATTGTCTTGGGGCACAAGATCTCCGAGAGAGGTATTGAAGTTGATAAAGCCAAAGTTGATGCTATTGAAAAGATGCCATGTCCCAAGGACATAAAAGGTATAAGAAGTTCCCTTGGTCATGCCGGTTTTTATAGGAGGTTCATTAAGGACTTTTCTAAAATCTCTAGGCCTCTGACTAACTTATTGCAAAAAGATATTCCTTTTGTCTTTGATGATGATTGTGTAGAAGCATTTGAAACACTTAAGAAAGCTTTGATCACTGCAACTATTGTTCAGCCACCTGATTGGAATTTACCTTTTGAAATTATGTGTGATGCTAGTGCTTATGCTGTAGGGGCTATTTTAGGGCAAAGAGTCGATAAGAAATTGAATGTTATCCATTATGCTAGCAAGACTCTTGATACCGCCTAGAGGAATTATGCTACCACTGAATAAGAATTCTTAGCAGTTGTGTTTGCATGTGATAAGTTTAGACCTTATATTGTTGATTCCAAAGTTATTATTCACACTAATCATGCTGCTATTAAATATCTTATGGAAAAGAAAGATGCTAAGCCTAGACTCATTAGATGGGTTCTCTTGCTCAAAGAATTTGACTTGCATATTGTTGATAGAAAAGGAGCTGAGAACCCCGTTGCAGACAACTTGTCTAGGCTAGAAAATGTTCTTGATGACCCACTGCCTATTAATGATAGCTTTCCTGATGAACAATTAG